>NC_056739.1:885873731-886173731 GCF_019279795.1 Protopterus annectens | reverse complement strand
TTTTCTGCCTGACAAAAAATAGATATAATTTTGATTGATTTAGAAAATATTTTCCTCTTTTTTACTTGCATTTAATATTTAATGAGATATCTGAACTTGACGTTATTTTAGAATGTCTTTTGTGTGAGGCTGAATTTTGGTCAGGTGTACTTTTAAATCTCCTTCCATTGTTTCCAGCCGCAATATATTTTTTGTTCTTATTCATTGTTGAAAAGCTTGATTTGCACAAATATGACAAGGAGAAAGGAAGAAGTGTTTCTATTACTTTTTTTGTAATACTGGGAAATTCACTTTTAAGAGATAACCAAATCGAAGTAGTATCTGTTATTGAATGTTTAAGTTTTAATTCTCTGTCATTTCTTATCTCTGTCAACTCTTCTGTAATATTTAAATTTGCCAGTTTGCATGCATTTAAGACAAATTGATCTCTTATCCAATCCAAGGATATTATGTCAACTGAGGGAAAATATTTTTCAGTATTTATATGAAGTAGTCTTAAAGTTTATAAAATTAGATCTACAAGACTTCCATCCAGTTTCCCCCCTTTTGCTAGGTCAAACATTTCTACTGCATTTTCTCTTCTGATTCTTTCTTCCCAAGGCATTAGTTTTTCTTTGAATGCATTAATTTCGTCAGTGGAAGAAAGAATATTTTCACAAACTCCTTGCATACTTTAAGTGTGTTCAAAGATTGAAACAAATCAGAAAGAAATGCAACCTTATTGCATTAAAGCTCATCACTGAGAAAATCCGCTAACTGAAATTGTTGAGTTGTCAAAAAAGTTAGAACTTCCTCATTTAGTTCATAAAATCTTAATAGAACTCGACAACGAGATAACCACGTAACTTCTTTTTAGTTAGTTTACATTTATTTACCGTCAATATCTGACTGGACACAGGTCTCTCTTCAGTGGAAGCTCAGGTAAAAAAAACTCCAGTTACAAGGATAATACCAACATATACTAACATACATGGAGTTCCAGTTACAGACATTTCAGCAGTTTAACAAACATACATGATATGATATCGATGACGAATAATACAAAAGTAGAAGACGTACATTTCATGGAAAAAAGTCCCATCATTGCTCATATTGCTACAGTTGCAGTTGAAATAATCGAGAGGGTTATACAAATACAGATATAGCTGCTACAGGTGTGATTGAAATGATAAAGAGGGTTATAAACTTAACAGATGAGGTTACTACATCATGTTATTTAAATAAAGAGGTTAGAAGATTGTTTGGGAAATCAAGAAGGCCTAATCAGGGAAATAACAAGAACATAGCCAGGTGTCTACTAGATGTGATATGAGGAGCTTTTTGAATTGTGAGAGAGAGGTGTTATAAGTTACTGGGGTTGGCAGCTTATTCCGAATTTTAGGAATATAGTTAAAAAAGACAAAACTTCCCAGATGAGTTGTTTGTTTTGCTGGTATCTAGAAGGTGTTGGTTACTGGAGTGAAGAGATCGGGCTGAGGTATATGGTTGAATGAGTTTTTGGAGAGAATGGGTTTTATCGGGTTGGTGGAGAATTTTTTGGGCAAAGGTTAGTTTAATTAAAGTATAGAAACTGTGGGAATTCAAGCCAATTAAGCTGTTTAAGTGCTGTTCAGTGATGTGATCTATGTAAATCTCCAGTGGCAAATCTTGATATTTTATTATAGCAAGATTCCAGTTGGATTAAGGTCCGTTTTGCGGAGATTGGTTAACACTGGGGAGGCATAGTGGAGGGTTGATAGGAGGTATGTGCAGGCTATGGTGACTTTTGTGTTATTTGTAAGAAATTGTTTCTGTCTTTATAGGAGACCTATTTTCTTGTGAACCTTTTTGATGACTTGGGTTATGTGAATATCGAATTTCAGGTTATCAATTTCTACCCTGAGCAGTTTAGTGAGTGCTTGGGGTGATCATAGTTTTGTTCCTAGAGAAGACATTAAAGGACTGAGATGATGAGAGGAATCCAGATGGGCTAAAAAGGAGTTTAGTTCTTTTGGAATTTAGAATTAGCTGGGAGTTAGTGAGCCAGGTTTCTACTGACAGAAAAGAATCTTGGGTTTTGGTGTGGAGGTCTTCCAGTGTGGGGGCAGCACATAAAAGGGTGGACTCAGCATATCCATATTGCACTACAGAGGGCTTGTGGTGCTGAGGTCCTGAGGTGGTTAGTTAATAGACAGAATAGGAGTAGACCAAGGATTGAACCTTGTGGAACCCCTAAGGAGACTGGAAGAAGAGGAGGAGAGAGTTGGTGTTGCCACTGGACAGCTTGCAGTCTTCTTGTTAAACAGCTTTCAAATCATGTAATAGTGGAATTGCTGAGGTTCAGAGTAGAGAGAATATTGATGAGTTTATTGTGACTGACTATGTCAAAGGCCTTGGATAATTCTAAAAATATGGCTGGAAGGCTGACAGTGGCTAGAGGTGTTGGTTTAAGTTTATGAAGTATTTTTTTACAGTTATTACAGATACTGGGTGTAGGATGAAGTGGAAGGTGGAGTCTTGGGATTTGGTGGTGTTCTGGGGGGCAAGAGAGGTAGGGTCACTGTCAAAGTCTTGAGAGTTTGCTAGGGATTGGATAACTTCTGTGAAGAATTTATTAAACTGGGTTGCAATATTATCAGAATTGTTGGTTGCTGTTGGGGCAGGGGTGGTGGAATTACCTGGTTGAAGTATGTTATTAACTGCTGCCCAGAATTTTTTTTTTTGGGGGGGTGGTTGTATGTTTACTTTGGATGTTTTGCTGATGGTTGATTTTGTCTAATTTTATTATTTATTGTTTTTGTTTTATTCTGAAGTTCTAGATATGTTTGCTTAGTTGTTTGCATTTTTTTTACTTGAAATTGTCAGGCTTTGTCTCCAGCCTTGAGTAGGGATCTACACATTCTTTAGTTAGCCAAGGTTCATAGGTTCATACTAGGCTATCTGCCCAAGGGCATTTATAAGCCTAGCCCATAGTTATTTGGCTTTCGCCACCCCTTTAGTTTGAATAAAACTATGCCTATTATTTTGCTGTGCCTCTGTCAAGCAGTGACACTGAAGTAATCCCTGGGGTATATATGCGATTCCCCCATCCATTGGTCAAGATTCCTCTTGAACAAGGCCAGCGAGGTGCTCTGCCTCACATGTACCGGGATTTTGTTCCACAGCATAGGGAGTCTCTGGGTGATGAATCTGTCCCTCCAGCATGTTCTATTAATAACCGTGTCAAGGTTTAAGTCTCCCGCCCTTGTGGTTCTGAGGGATCTAGATTTTTTGAGGTGAAGCATATTCATCAAATCAGGGTTTGACATGGCCTTATATGTCAGGCACAGGTCACCTCTGAGCAAGCGGTATGAGACTGAATAGAGCTTGAGTTCTTTCAGTCGGGCAGCATAAGACATATTTTTGAGACCCTTTATCCTTTTGGTGAGGAACTTTTGGGGCCTTTCCAGCTGCTGCAGGTGTCTGGTCAGACACATTCGAATGGGGCATTGTACTCAATCATAGGTCTAATGAGTGATGAGTACAGGGGCGATGACCTCCCTTGATCTAGATGTGAATCCCTTCATGATCAGGTGGGCAATGTAGAAGGTTTTCCTAACTACTTTAGCAACATGAGTGTCAAACGAAAGGCTACTGTCAACCTGGGTCCCCAGATCCCTGATGACTTCTTCTGTGCTCAGTGGATTGCCACCTATATGGTAGCTAGGGGTAACCTTGTTTTTCCCGAAGGGTATGACTATGCATTTCTTGGCATTTAACTTTAGGCCATGGCTCTGGCACCAGTTATCCGTTTCTGTGAGGCCCTTCTGAAGGATATCTGTGTCAGATGTGTTTTCGACTATGGCCCAGTTTGCAGTCATCTGCAAACTTTGTCAGCCATAACCCTCCTGTGTTTGCTTGTACTTCAGAAAAGTGGATGCCGAACAAGAGTGGACCCAGGACTGAGCCCTGTGGGACACCACTTGTGACAGGCTTTGAGTCTGACATGGCTCCAGCAACTCTGACCCTGTGGGTTCTGTCACTTAGCCAGTTTGCAACCCATCTTGTGATGTATGGGTTTACATTCAAGCTGATGAGTTTTTTGATGATACCTGAGTGGGGTATTGTGTCGAAGGCCTTTGCCAGGTCAAGGTAGGCTGTATGGACTGCCTTTCCCTCATCAATGGCCTTGGTGACGGTCTCGAAAAAGTCAACCAAGTTTAAAAGGCATGATCTGCCTTTGACAAAGCCAAACAAGGTTGGATCCAAAGTCTGCAAGTTCCCTATGTCTTTATTTATGAGTTCCATTATGATCCTCTCCATGGCTTTGCAGATAAGGCTTGTCAAGCTAATGGGACGGTAATTTCCAGGGTCGGTGGAGGCACCGCCCTTGTGAAGTGGGACCACAGTCGCCGTGCGCCACTCCTTGGGTACGTATCCTGAGGTGAGGCTAAGATTAAACAGCTGTCCTAACTGCGGGTTTAATTCCTCATTGAGTTCATGGAGCACACAGCCGGGGACACCATCCGTCCCATGGATGCTGTGTTTTTGCTTTGGAGAGAGCAGTTCTCACCTGGGCGTTGGAGATGTTTGGGGCTACAATCCTCTGATATAGATATCTCTCCTTTGGGGAGGGGAGAAGTTTGCACTGAACCTGTCAGCCAGTATGTTGGCAATGTGTGTAGGTTCAGTAATCTTCACATCATTTTGAACTAATTCTGAGCATATCTGGGAGTTTCCTCCTAGGTTTCTAACATAGCTAAAGAAGGCCTTATGATTGTCTTTTGAATCCTTGGCGATTTTTCTCTCAAAATTTGCCTTGGATGATTTTATGAGAGCTCTTAGTTTTTACTTATAATGATCAAAGGTGTCTTACCTTTCAAGGATTTTGCTCTGTCTTGTAGTAGCTTCCTCCTTTTGTTGTAGAGCTTGTTTATGGCTGGGGTCCACCAGACTGGACGCTTGCCTTTGGTACAAAGAGTCTTAGTTTTGTTTGGGATTGCCTGATCCATGCAGTCCTGTAGGTGCTGGTAGAAGGCATTTGTAAGTGATTCAGCGGTTTGAGTAATGTTTACCACTGGCTCAGGGGCCTTAAAGGAGACCACAATAGTTTTTAGAAGTGTGAAGTCGGCTTTTGAGAAGTTTTTCACTGTGGTCTTTTTTGTTTCAGGTGGGGGGATGAGGACCTCCAGCGATTAGTTTATGATCTGATCTCACCAGTGAGGGGTATACTTCGGTGTTGAACATTGTGATCCCATGTTCGTGATGATGAGATCAAGTATGTTTTCTCCTCTTGTGGGGATGGTGACTAGTTGTTCCATGGCATTTGAGTTTATGAACTCGAGGAACCTTTGGGCTAGAGTGTTTGGGCTTGAGTAGTGTTCCCAGTCTATATTAGGGTAGTTGAAGTCACCTAGTATGATGGTGTTTGGAGATACATTTATCCCTCCATTGTTTTCAGGAAGGCCATGTGAGGTTCCTGAGTTTGAGAGGGTGGCCTGTAACATGCTACAAATTGCAGAGCAGTCTTGCCTATGGTTAATTGCACCTGGATGGTCTCTGATGCATCGTGCGTTGCCACCAACCTTGAGGTGTGGGTGTCCTTTATGAATATGGACACCCCTCCTTTCTTGGTGTTGTCCGGATTTTGGGGCCGGAACGCATGATATGAGGTGAAACCTGCTAGTGCTGGGGTGCTCTCAGGAGCCTTGAACCAGGTTTCTGTCACAGCACAGACATCGATGTTCTCCATACTGAGAAGGGCCTCGAGTGCGTGCATCTTGAGATTGAGACTTCTGGCATTGAGCAGCATTACCCTTAGTTTTTTACTTTTTGTGTTCTAGGGTGGTAGGTTTAGAGTTTGAGCCTTGCCTAAAAAGGCACTATGGGGTGGCAAGAGCCTTTGCCAATATCCGAAGCCTAGGGGTGACAGGTGCAAGCCGTCCCTTGCGAGCAGCGTGGCTTGTCCAGCATGTCATCCCAGGCAGACAGACATTGATCCCCTTTGAATGACACCAGAATTTAAGCCAATTATTAAAGCTGATCATCTTATCACTGTATTGTGGCATCATTCTAGGTGAAGGTAGGATACTGCTCAAGGTCAGGGTCATACCTGCCTGGGCTACATAATCAGAGAACTCCTCAATGTCTCTTTTCATGTAGTCCAAGGAGGTACGTCTCAGGTCGTTGACACCAGCGTGGACAATGACTGAGTCGTACTTGTACCTGCTGTTGAGAGACCTGAGTGCTTGTGTTATGTGGCGGATTCTAGCGCCCAACAGGCAGCTTACTGTGACCTTCTCCTTACTCAGTCTGGTGAGCGGGATGTCAGTGTGTCTGACTACGGAGTCACCTATGACAAGTATGTTTGGTGTTGTATTTGGCCTTAAGGGCAGTGACTGCTTTGCACACTGATTTTGTTGTTTATGTGTTGTTTGTGTGGTGTATTGAGTTTGCAGTTGCTTGGGTGTCTGCTTTGGAGGCCTCTGCTGTTTAGGTAAATTTTTACTCAGAGCCTCCGAGTATGTCTTAGTGTGTTTATGTGTTTGATTCAGTGGTGTGATTGAGTTATGTGAGACTGGTATTGTGGTGTGTGTAGTTGCCTTCTCCTCCTGCCTGGTCTTGCCAGTCCTGAGTTGAGAGAGCTCAGCCTCCAGTCTGGCTAAATAGCTGCATCTCTCACAAGTGTTAGTGTTACATGGGAGGAGGAGATGGTTGTCCGTGTACATGAGGCAATTGTAACATTGTCTCAGAATTCCCAGATTCACCAAATGGGCAGGAGAGGATGCCAGCATCTGACCCTTCGACATGCTAGAAAGAATTATGAGTTGGTATGAGACAGAAAAGTAGTGGGCTTAGCAGGGAAGTGGGCACTCCTGGGGGTTTTGCTAGTGAGAGATTTGTATAATATAGGAGTGCTTGACCTGCAAAGAGAATGCTTATAAGACAAGGGATATGCTTATAAGACAAGTGCTGAGCTTTTGAGAAGAAAAAGCTATTTGGAACAAGTGCTGCACTTTTAGCGTAGGTGTAAACTGTTTAGGTTCCTAACAGAGCAGTTCTAAGGGAAAATTTGAAGAACAGACTTTCTGGAGCCAGAAAGAGTTTAACCTTGTTTAACTGGCACTGCCCGATGCTGCTCTAGTGGCAACTCCGCTAAAGCACGTTAAAGCGTGCTTGATAGCAGGGGCTGGAAAGAAGCAGGAATAGACCCAAAAGGGAAAATAAAACTACAGTTTCAAGTCAGTAACCACCTCTACGGGGGCAGGGAAGCTGCTCAATGTTAGTCACTGCCACTGATGAACAGAGAGACCCTCCTTCAGCCCAAGCAAAAATGGCCTCACAGAAACTTTCAAACAGTTCAGGAACAGCAAGCCTGTAACTGAACTTTTTTAACTCTCAGAAAAGTGGGAAAAAAGCAAGATTTTTTTTTGTTTTTGTTTTTTACAGAGATAGCAGAGGTTCACAAGTAATATCAAGTTATAACAGTGCAGTAAATGACCCCACACAAGAGTGCTAGGTCAAGGACAGAAAATATGCAAGTTTTAAGAAAAAAACGATTTAAAATTAAGTGCAAACAGGAAGCACACTTAGATTTTACTCTGATAGTTCTAGGGAGAGCATGGTAGTTTAGTATGTCTAAGAATGTGTTGTTGAATGAGTTAACTGCGTCAAGAGGTAACTGTTTGAGAGATTCCCAGTTACAACTACTTAAAGTGGTGATGAAGCTATTTAAGTTGAAATTTTTTTCTGATTCAGTGGAAGGTGAGTTGGATGACTTGGTGAGTCTGAGTCATAAGAAGGAAGGCTGGCTGATGGTCACTTAGAGTGTCTGGCAGACAACCTGACTGAGATGCCCGAGAGGGTTGCTAACTAAAATCTAGTCAAGAAATGATTGTCTTTTGGAAGATTTATCAGTCCTTGTAGGGGGAGGTGATGAGTTGAGTAAACCCATGGAGGTTTATGTGGGAAGACGGATTTTCTGAGGAGCAATTAAGCTCATCTATATTGAAGCCTCTCATCAGAATTGTTTCTTGTGGGAGAGAATTGGATATCCAGAGTAGTATGTTTTCCAGAGTGGGGATATTGTTTCCTGGTGGGATATAACCACAAATAATATTAATGTGTTTTTTGGGAGTAATTTTTAATTTGGCAAAGATAAATTCATCGTTGTCAAATTCAGGAACGTTTATGTCTATGTGGTCTAGAATTAGGCGATTTTTAAACAATATAGCTATTCCTCCACCTTATCAACATTTCCTGTCTTTTTGTATAATATTGTAATCTGGGGCTTTTATTTCCATGTTGTTAATATTGTATAGAATGTTAACTTCTGTATGGAATAACAACTTCATGTGAGAAGCTTCCATTGGGGAACATAGTGCTGCAAACAATCTTGATTGTAACGGCCTGCTTTTTATACAACTGACAATTGTGACATTCTCATCTAGTACTTTTTTCAGCTCGGGTACCAATGATTTTGACGCTAGTACTTTTCTGTGGAAAAAACAATGAGTACAGATAATTCTAGGGTTCTTTTTTGAGCCAGTGTAACAAATCCTTTTACACTTCATGACAGAGCGGGCACCATCCATACAAATACTGATGCAGGACAAGTTATGTCAATTGTTAGCCCCTCCACCAATAGGAACCTATTGTCCTTGAGCACAGCCAAGATGGCAGCATTGTGTTTTGTACCCATGTGCATTCGGGCTAGTCGAAGCATCTGTGCCACAGTACCTCGCCTCAGTGATAATTCTTGTACTTAATTCAAAATAAAATGGAGGCAAAGTGGCTTTTGGTGGATTGTGGATGGGCATTTTCAGTGGCAGCAACAGCAAGTGAGTGAAGCAATCCTTAAGTTTTGAAAAGCTATCTTTTTAAAAAAAATCTTGTGGCACACCTGTTGACCTCTTGAGGCACACTGGTTGAAACCCCCTGACTTAAGATATAGTTGTACATACATTAACATTTTTCATATTCATGCATTATATATAAGTTTTCTTTCTTACTAGTAATTATTCACTCCAAAATTACAATCTCAATTCCTGCCTTCCCTTAAACCTGACTCCTCCTCCTCTTGCATATTACTCTGCACGTACTCTTCCCACAAAGTCAATTTACTTCTATGTAGATTGTTCCTTCCCTTTTTAAAAAAATCCATCTCCAGTTCTTTGAGTTCCTTTACAATATCCAGTACTTCAAAATCTAAGCCAACTGTAACTGATTTCCATTCTCTAGTAATTGCTGCTTTGGCAGCCAACAGCATTAAACGCAGTAAGGCTTTACTGTGTATAGGCAATTCAGAACACTTACCCCAACTCAAAAGACTCATTCCATTAGTTACATCTATTTGCACACTGACATTTCTGACAGATTACTCTGTAGGGAATTTTTAAATTCTAACTTGTTACATTCCAAAAAAAACATATTCCCAGTTGCCTCTCTCTTTTCCATCACACCTCCAGCATTTGCTATCTACCCGAGAAAAAATTCTTTCAAGTCTGCCTGGGGTATAAAATACCTATGTAAACACTTTTGTCACATACTTGTGAGTCATGCAAAAGTCATCATACTGTTCCCTTTGTAAACTACCATTCCAGCCTCTCTTCCCAAACTTATCTAACCCTCTTATACTGATCCTTATCATGCAATAATTATATGCCCTGCTAATTAACCCTTTTTAACAGCAGCTTTTGTTCAAGACTCAACTACAACTGCACCAGAGCAGGTTTTTACTTAGCACTCCCCTATCCTTCTCTCTTTGCCTTTATTTTGACATCAAACCCTGGTACAGAAGGCCATCTCTAACCTGCAGCACAAACGTCTGTTAGGCCTCCCCGCCACACACTTTGTTACTTTTTCCTTCTCAATGATTTTTTTTTTGCTTCCAATACCTTGGTTCATTTGCTAATTTCCTCCAGTAAATTCCACCCCACTCTTGCCTATTTTCTTTACCCCCAACTTGCAGTCATGCCTATTGGCAAAAATCTCTTTTCGCCATTCCTGTGTTGCTTTAGTTCTTAAAATACGTTTTGCAATTTCATGAGTATAATTGTTATTCTCTAAGGATTAGCATCCAAACTTCTACTTGCTCCTCATTTATCAGACTTGCATCCTGTTGCATCACCATCTCTTTTCACTTTAATTTATAATCTTCTGCTTGCATTACGTGCATGAGCCATAACTTTTAGTTATGTACTTACCATAACTTCGGATGTATGGGATCCATCTCGCCTACATTCATGACAGATGGGGTTCGGAGCCAATCCATCGGCTCCGACTCGGCAACTAATACACTAGCACGAAGTCTCTCATTGGCTGGGCTACTCCCTATCCCAGGATGCACTACACCTGCTTCCCCAGATCTTGTTTGTTCGCTTTCATACACCCATGTAAACACAGAAAAAACTAGTAGTCACTATAACCAACTAAAGTTCTTCAAGAAAGAACGCCAAGAAAAAAGGTGACTACAGCTCCTCTAAATCCAAATGGAAGGGGGAAGGAGGGTGGGTACTTATGAATGTAGGCGAGATGGATCCCATACATCCGAAGTTATGGTAAGTACATAACTAAAAGATGTAATGGGATCCTATCTCGCCTACATTCATGACAGATGGGAAAGCGTCCCTAGCACCTACATCCCGGTGGCTCATTGGAACACACTCCTGAGAACTGTGGAACCAAAGGAAGCTCTGCCTCGAGAAACCACATCCAATTTGTAATGAGAAATAAAAGTGTGCGGAGAAGTCCAGGTTGCCGCAGCACAAATATCATCTATTGATAACTTGGAGTGAAAAGCTACAGAAGTAGCCATTGCCCTGGTAGAATGAGCCTTGACTGGAAAGGGAAGGTCTTTATTAGCCTGTGAATAAATAAAAATGATACAATCTTTAATCCATTTAGATATGGAGGCTTTTGTTACTGGTTGACCCAATTTGTTCACTGCAAAGGAAACAAACAATTGATTTGATTTCCGCGTTTGAGCGGTTCTATTCAAATAAAAACGTAGTTGTCTATGTACGTCCAATTGATGCAAGGTATATTCTGCGTTATTGGAGAATTCTGGGAAAAAGACAGGGAGTTCTATAGTTTGTTGCATACAGAAAGAGGAGGCCACTTTTGGTATAAATGCAGGGTTTAATTTCAATGAAACTCTATGCTTGTGAAAAATCAAATAGGGAGGATCAGAACAAAGAGCCTGAAGTTCTGAAACTCGCCTGGCAGATGTTATAGCTACTAAAAAGGCCGTTTTCCAAGACAGAAATTTTATATCACAAGTAGCAGCTGGTTCGAAAGGACGGGCAGTTAGGGCAGCAAGAACCATATACAAATCCCAAGGGGGGACAGGCTGAGATAAAGGAGGCCTAAGGAGCCAAGCCCCTTTAAGGAAAGCCTTACAAAGTTTGTGAGACATCAATGAAGGTTCAAAGGAAGCATGATAATTAGAGATCGCTGCTAACTGAACCTTAATGGTAGAAACTGAAGAGCCCGACTGAAAAAGGGAGGCCAGAAAATTCAGAACCTCCGATACTGGTGCAGTGAGAGGATCTATACCCCGTTCTTGAGCCCAGAAGGCAAACCTTTTCCATTTACTGGAATAAAGTTTGATGGTGGAAGGTTTATGAGAAGAAGACAGTATGTGGACCAGGTCCGGCGAAAGAGCATTGTCTCGGACTAAGGATGGAAGTGGAGTAACCATGCTGCCAACTTCAAGGACCTGAGAGACGGATGACGCCGTCCTGACTGGTGAGTCAACAGGTCTGGCACCGGATCCAGAAACCATGGACCTTCTATCGCATGCCTCTGTAGGAAGGGAAACCAAACCTGACGAGGCCAGTGCGGGGCAATCAAAATCATCTCGCTCTCCAAGTAAATGGCCTTCTGTATCACCCTCGGTAGGAGGGGGAACGGAGGGAAGGCGTAGAAGACCGGGGGGCCAAATGTGAGTCAGAGCGTCCCTGGGAATCTGTCCCTGAGAAGGAAACAGTGTGAAGAACTCTCTGCATTTCGTATTGTGAGGGCTGGCAAACAGGTCGCAGCAAGGAAGACCCCATCTGTCGAAGATCTTCGCAGCTATACTCTGTTTGAGGGACCACTCGTGGGGTAAAAGAATGGTCCTGCTTAATCTGTCTGCAATCACATTGGACTTCCCCGGTATGTGCGTTGCCATTAGAAAGCGGTTGGTAGCTACCGCCCAGTGCCAAAGTCTCATGGCTTCTCTGCATAGTGGGTAAGACCTGGTTCCACCTTGCTTGTTTATGTACCACACCACCGACATGTTGTCGGATAGGATAGTAATCGGGCCCTGTGGGAGAGCGTGATGGAGAGCTTGGAGTACCAATAGTACCGCTCTCATCTCCAGGACATTGATATGCAAATGCGTTTCCTGGATCTGCCATGTGCCTTGGACCGACCTGTCCAGGTAATGACCCCCCCACCCTACCTGGGAGGCGTCCGTAGTCACAGTGGCAATGGGACGTTGAGGTATAAAGGGTCGCCCCCGGTCGAGATTTGATTGGAGAAGCCACCAATGTAGATCTCGACGGCAACTTTCCGTGATTATGATTAAGTGGTTCAAGGGAAGTTCCTGATAGGACCATTGAACCGACAGTAGCCATTGTAAAATTCGCATGTGAAATCTGGCCAAGGGAACTAAAAGTATGGTCGATGCCATCGAGCCCAACAGTTGTAGGATCCAATGGGCCGGGGCTCTTTGTAGGGGGAGACAGGATTTGACTTGATCTTGTAAGACCTGAATTCTTGCTGCCGGTAAATAGGCGCGCATTCTTTTTGTGTCTAAGTCTGCGCCTATGAAAGTAATACGCTGAGATGGCTGTAGTACAGATTTTTGCAAATTGAACGTGATCCCCAAGAAACGGCCCAAGGTGAACGTGGCTCTGAGCGCTTGGAGTAGTAGATGCTCGGAGGTGGCAGTAAGGAGCCAGTCGTCTAGATAAGGAAACACCTGGAATCCCAGACTTCTCAGGTGAGCAGTTACCACTGCCAGACATTTGGTGAACACCCTGGGGGCTGTGGTGAGACCAAAGGGCAGTGCTCGGAATTGAAAATGACTGGCTCCGAGGCGGAAGCGTAAATGTCTCCTGGACTCTTGAGCTATGGGAATGTGATAGTAAGCGTCCTGGAGATCTATGGAGCACATCCATGCATCTTTTTCCAGCAAAGGAAGAATAGATTGAAGAGTGACCATTGAATTTGGACTTCTTCAAACGATTCAATGAACTGAGGTCCAATATGGGCCTGAAGTCCCCTGTCTTTTGGTACCAAAAATAATTTTGAGTAAGTTCCTGATCCGATCTGGTCGATGGGGACAGGCTGGATGGCTCTTTTTTCTAGCAGCTTTGAAATCTCTAATGCTGCCTGATCCCGCTGACTGGGTGGTACGTCCGGGATTTCCCTTAAAGAAAGGGGGGGTTTGTTGAAGGGGATGATATATCCTCCGGTAATAATGCGAAGCACCCACCGATCGCTTGTTATGGATTCCCAAGCTTGTGGGTGCGCCGCAAAGCGACCTCTGACTGGCTCCGGAGTTGCACAGTCGGGCAACAACTCAGGAACGCTGGTTGTATGAAGAACCACTAAAAGGAATCGCGGTCTCCAGAGTTATGGGGGCCTCTGCCACCTCTGGGGCGGCGTCTTCCAAAATCCCCCCCCCCTGCCGCTGGAGGGGGAATCACTGGGTGGAGTAGAGAAAGACTTTTGGGATTTTTTAAACCACATTTTCCCTCCTCTCCCAGCCTTGGGATAAGGCCTGGAAGGAGCGGAAAAACGGGCCCCAACGGCAGTCAAAGTCTTGCCCTCCTGCTCGCACCGAGTTAGTGTGTCCTTCACCTTGGGTCCAAACAAAGATGACCCATCAAAGGGGGCGTCGGCGAAGGAAGACTTGAAGGCCTCCGTGAACGAACACAAGCGTAACCAGGCTTGCCTCCTGAGGGCAACGCCTGTTCCCGCTGCTCTACTCGCCTTCGCCGCATCTGAAATGAGCCTCATGGACGAGTTAACAATAGAAAAAAGGGTAGTCATCTGTGCGCCAACAGTCGGGGCCAGCGCCTCAGGTAGATTACCAACAAGAGAGTCATTTAGCTCTTTGAGAAGATCCCTTTGGAGCCTCGGAAAATGACATAAGTAGTTCAGCGACCGTAAGGTAAAGGCCGCTGAGGACAGGGTACGCTTCCGCACCTATCCATACTCCTAGAATCCTTATTAGGAGGATGAATAGACGTCGAAGCCTCTGCCACGTCCTGCTGTGTGGCAGAAGCCACCACCAAAGCATCTACAGGCACACCCTTTGTGAGAAATTCTTTCTGGGGGCTGACAAAATTTATTGGGCCTCGCAGGCACCGGTTCCACAGAATCAGGGTGTTCCCACACCCTTCGAGAAACCAAATCAAGGAGTTCATCGAAGGGCGGAGACACCCAGGAGGCGGAGGGCTGGGCCCCAAAGGCCTTGAGGAAGACTGACTCCTCAGCTGAAGGGGTTTTGGCTTGCCAGTCACCTCTCTGTCTCAGAATCTCCAAGATATCTGAGAAGGAGATATCATCCGAAGATGATTTGGGGGACCCTTCTGCGTCATCGAGGTCAGTATCCGATGTAATAGACTCATCTTGGGAGTCTACGTGCTTTCTCACACAATTTCTTCCGTGGGGGTTCGTCCGAAGCAGTTTCGGACGGACCACCCGGAAGAAGGGAACCCCCGATGGGGGTATCCTCAGGCCCTGGGGCCCCGCTGCCGGGGGGCTGCAACACAACAGAGGCACCAGTCTCCAAATCTAGGGACGGTGAGGTAGAATCTAGTTGAACCGGCAAAGGCATGGCCAGCGCTCTCCTCATGGCCTCAAAGGCCGGACCTCCAGAATCCAAGGAGGTCACTGGTCTAGAGGCCACGATGGCACTGGGAATTCCAGCAGCCGATGCTCCGAGTGGAAGACTAGGCACCGAAGCACCTAATCCCAAAGTATTCCCCTCGGGCCCGGCTGAAGAGGTCTCAGTACCAAACCCTGAACCGGAGGACAGGGTAGGAAGCATAGTCGGAGCCGAAAGGCCTGTAAGGGGTCTCTGCTCCGACTGTATGGCTCCACATTGCTCCACCACCACCGGCTCCAATGGCTCCGAAGAGGTTGGAGGAGGAATCAAATGTGTTGGAGGGGGGATCGGCTCCGAAGCAAACTGTGCTGGAGCCGAGACCATTTTAATAAACACTGGAGATTGGAAAAGCCTCTGTAAAACCCTATCCAGGTCCGAATCTGACAGTCTCGAGGATTTAGAAGAGGTAGACACCCGAGAAGACTTTCCTCTCGGCTCCGAGAGAGAAGGGGACCGGCTCCGAAACGGCTCCAATACTGTCGGCGCCGACTCCACCACAGCATGGACCACCATCGGCACCGAAGGAGCCTTCTTCGGAGCCGAGGGGGAAGAGTCTGAGCTGCAAACTTCCACCGGCTCCGAAGCCATTGGAACCGATGGAGGTGATTCACCTCTCGATACTCCAACTTGCGGCTCCGAAGGCAGTGGAGCCGAAGTAGGAGGTACTGAGGCAGACCCTTCGACCCTCGGCCCCGAAGTCAGTGGAGCCGAGGAAGAAGAGGTCAATTTAGTCTTTTTAGAAGTCGGCTCCGACGGACTTGTCGGTGCCGACGATCTTTTCTTTTTGGAAGCAACAGGAGGACTTAAGGCTTCCTCAAACGAAGGTTTTATAAGCCCTTTCAAAATCAACTTGTTCTTGCATTCTTGAAGAACTCTAGCAGAGAAAGCATGACATACGCTACAAGTCTCTTGTAGATGTTTCGGCCCCAAACAATAAACGCAGACTGAATGACTGTCTGTGATGGACATTTTATAACTGCACCGAGTGCATTTTTTAAAACCTGACTTGTGTTCTTTGGACATAGTACAGGCCCCAAACAAGTAGACTTTACCACAATTAGTAAGCACTATCACAAAAAAGCGCCAACTGACAAGCGCGAGACACACTGGCGCGAGTACTTAAGAAAAAAACATTTTTACCTCACAAACAGACAAAGTAAGACCAACGGCCCAAAGCCCTCTAATTTAAATGGGCTTGGCCCGAAAACAATTAAACACAAAAGGTAATAAAGTTAAATAGCACACAAAGGTAGGGCAAAGGCCCTCTAACTTAAACGGGCCTTGCCCGACTGAAAAAATAAAGTACCAGAAGACACTCAAACACTCAAAAGTAGCAAATTAGTAAGGAATAACAAGGAATAGCTGTTAAAACAGCTGTTTGGTTAATATATGACAAAAAACCCCAAGGTCAAAGACCAATAAAGGTAAAAGAACCACTTAGCTCCAGCCAAGTCGAGACCACGTCCTGCTTGTAAAGCGGCAAACGAGATCTGGGGAAGCAGGTGTAGTGCATCCTGGGATAGGGAGTAGCCCAGCCAATGAGAGACTTCGTGCTAGTGTATTAGTTGCCGAGTCGGAGCCGATGGATCGGCTCCGAACCCCATCTGTCATGAATGTAGGCGAGATAGGATCCCATTACATCTGTAAATTTCTAAAATATCCCTTCAAATAAAATAATTCTAAACCATCTTGTTCTACGGTGGTGAAGCAACTTATTCCACTTAACTCTTGCCTCTTTCCCTCTGAGATAAAGTCATTCACTCTATTAATTATGGTCCACAATGCTGTCGCCTCACAGTAAGACGCTGTCCGGTTCAATTCTCAGCTAGAGCGTCTTCTGCGTGGAGACATGCGTGAATGGGCGTACCTTCGTTGAAGGTTGTGCGCCAGGGCTGGTAACTCGGCACGTAAAAATCAACTGCCAATCATTAGCGGACCGGAGTTCCGCTGTGGCGACCCCTAACCGGGAAAAGCCGAAAGATACAATAAAACCTCTCATCTGGTTAATAAAAATACTCCTGACCTGTGTATAAAACTAAAGGGACTAGAAACATTTTTGCTATAGATCTTTTACTATCCTTACCCATAATCAAGAGCTTCCAGTTTCTTTATGTTTATATTATCTTTTTAGTTTCTTCCCACATATCCTTAGTTGCCATAATATAATCGGTTTCAATTTATACGTCTAAAATACTTCCTCTTACCAGGTCCCTATAAATATGGGTATTGCTGAACCAATTCTTATGTGGGTAGATTATTTTAATTTATTTTACATTCTAAACATATTTCAAACGATCTCAAATATTCCACAACAGTGAGCTATCCTTTCCTGGATTTATCAAGTATAAAATAAATTTTATTTTACTTTTATCACTCAAAAAGTACATTTTCTTTTTTTAATTTCTCCAAGTCTTTTGGGTTTCTAATATCATGATGGGAATGGACCCCATTACTAAGAAAGTATGATTAAAGTTCATGAAATCAGTGTTGTTTCAGTCTTTGGTGTCAGCCAGTAGTGCTCTTCGCAGCACCTGCAATGTGCCCAGTAATGACGACTCCTGCAGTTTTTGTATGGAGTTACATGTACTGGTAACATATCTAAATACGACTGAAAATTCTTTTTTTATAAGACCCGTTGCCCCTACTACTATTGGAACTGTCTGGGTATCTTTCTTCCACTTTGCTCTTGTTTCTGCCTGCAGATCCTGAGATTTTATGACTCTCTCCTCTCTGTATGCAAGACACTGTAGTCACTGGGTGTGGCAATTTCAATGATCAATGCTACTGTCTTATCTTCTTTTCTTAGACCACTATATCAGAGTTTTCAAGAATCTATATTTTGAACTGTTAGTAATGGATGATCCCATGTGATGTAGACTTCTTCATTTTCTATGATGCTTCGTGGCTCATGTCTCCAGTGTTTTTTGGCCACTTCAATACCATAATGTTTGTACAATCCCCAGTGCAACAGTCTTGTCACATTATTATGCCTTTCAGTATACAGTTCTTCTGCCATTAGTATGTCGCAACCAGCCACAAGGTGTGCAACTGTTTCCAATTTGGTTTTGCAAAACCTACATTTGTCTGTTTCTCCCACATGTTCAATGGATTTTACAAACCAACGTATACACAGCCCACTATCTTTGGCCACCAATATTAACCTTTGCCAACTCTGAAATTATTATAGGTTTATTAAAAATAAACAACCACAAGTCAATACGTGTCACTGCCCTCTACATTCCACCTGGTGATAACATCAATACTCTCGAAAACATCCTCTCCTGGATTTCTCCCAACTTAAAATATGAAACCTACATCGTTGGGGACACCAACATCAACTGGACCAATATTAACTCCAAAGTCCCACCCCATACACTAAACCTACACAATTTCTCCCAACTAATTCACTCTCCAACCACACTGAATAAAGATGGTACCTCTGGAACCCTCGACTGGATCCTTACAACTCACCCTAATCTTATCACTGAAGCTGGAACCATACCTGATCCTCTCAGTGATCACTTACCAGCTTTTGCCACCTGCCTCCCATCTCCTCTACAAAAACAACACCTCTACATCGAAACTCACAACCTCTCCTCTTTCAACCACCTAACTTTCTCAGAATGCCTAAGGCATACTGACTGATCCCCTGTGAAAAGCCTCCCTCTAGATGGTGCCGTATCCTATTTCAACCACTCATTCCTAACCCTCCTCAACCAGCAAGCCCCCCTGAGAACCAAACAAATCAAAACCAAACTCTGCCCTTGGTTATCCAAAGAAACTAAACTAGTCATGCAACTAAGGGACAAAAAATGGAAGCAATATCAAAAACATAAAAATCCCAACTCCCTCCTAGAGTATAAACAGCTTCACAACTCCACAAAAAACTAATAAATAAAGACCGCAAAGCACACTTCTCCAAACTACAGTCCTTGTACTAAACCAATCCCAAAAAATTCTGGGACTCAATCTCATCCATTCTACACCCTGGTAATAAAGAATGCCCCTGCCCAAATCCCAACCTTTTTGACTTTGATACAGCCATCCAGTTCAACTATTTTTCACTAACTGCATTGCCAAATTAACTTCCTCCTTCCCACCCATAACATCCATCCCTAGCCACTCCCACTCCAGCCATGACCACAAACACCTACCTACCTCCCTCCACACCTTTCTACCTTACTCCCATCCCCACAAGCACTATAAAAAGATTTCTCCTTGAACTCAAACCCTGCCGCAATGCACCCGACAATCTTCCACCAACCTTTCTCAAACAATCACCAGACAGCATTGCATATCCCACCTCTATTCTTATAAATAGATCCATAGAGTCATACGCCCCTTCTATCTGGCGTCACGCTTACATCATCACCCTCCACAAAGGGGGCAAAAACACAGACACCACCAACTTCAGGCCTACTGCCATCATTTCCCCCATCTCTAAAATACTAGAAAAAAACATTCAAGCACAACTCATGACACACCTAACCCAAAACAATCTCCTATCCTCCACCCAACACAGCTTTTGCCCTGGCCACAGTACCATAGCTGCCCTTCCCTCCTTTCTAGAAACCATTAACCTAAAACACGACTCAGGCAAATTCATATCTACACTATTCCTAGATCTATCAAAAGCATTTGACACCATCTCCCACACCCTACTCACATCCCAACTCTCTACCCCCACCATTGCCTGGATTTACAGCTACCTGTCAAACCGCCAACAAGCTGTGCAATGGAAAACTTCAACTTCCCCCTTCCTACCCACACCCACAGGCGTCCCTCAAGGCTCCGTTCTTGGCCTTCTACTCTTTAACCTATTAACAACCTTCACCACTCCATCCCAGACTCGTCTGTCATCCAATACGCACACGACTCAACTATCATCTGCTCCTCCTCTGACCTCCTAAAAAAAACCCAATCAGCCTTCTCCGCAACTGAATCCTAGATGAAGTCCAACCATCTAGCTCTAAATGCAAATAAAACTAAACTAATGATTTTCCCCCTACCAAAAACTTGTTGACAGACAAAATCTCCTTCACCATACAGAGCCAAAACACCACCATCTTTGAAATTGCTCCCAACACCAAACTTCTCGGCATCATTATTGATGAAGAACTAAAGTTTGATACCCACATCCTCACCGCAAGTAAGAAAACCCACCAGAAGTTAGATCTCCTCTAAAGACACCACCGCCTCCTCAACCCCTCCACTCCTCAAACCCTTGTATCCACCTTCCTACTCCCCTCCATTATGTATGGTGCCCCTCTGTAACTTGACCTACAATCCAAACTTGAAAACTGCTACCACAATATCTGCAAATTTGCAATTAATTCTAAGAACTCATCCCATCACTGCCACTCCCTCCTCGAACTACCCAACTATCTCAGTTACCTTTAACTCATTGCCCACATCATCTTTAAACCTGCAGACCGCCCATCTCTCACCACTTCCTTACAAACTTATATACCCAATCACTCAGTCAGATTCTTAAACCAAAATCTCCTCCAGGTCCACAAACCATCGCTACCAGCAGGCCAACTATTAATGTCCTTATCTTTAGATAAACAGTGGAACTCTCTCACCCCTCACCTGCGCAACCTACCCAACCATATGAAATTCAAATCTCAGCTTTTCTCCCATCTACCATCTAAATGGGAATGCCCATGTCAGGCTCCAACATAAAGCCCTCTAATCCATCTCTCATTACTCTCCAATGAAACAAATGAGAAGTTATGTACCTACCATAACGTTCCATGTTAGTTGTTTTCTCTCGCCTTCTTTCTTGCTTGATGGGTTCGGAGACGATCCTCGGCTCCGACTCGGCACTTTGCTAAGCTCGAGAGTCACTTTTACCAGCTCGAGGCAGCCCCATATCCCATGATGCAAGGCGGTAAGTACCCAGATCTCGTTTGTTGTCTATAGGCAATAACACCAAGCATAAAAAACTTCCCAAAAGGAAGAAGAAGGAGAGAAAAAGCCTGAAGGATGGTTTTGGAGGACCAGTACTATATGGTCTTAAGAAGCATTCTTCCATGTAGAGAGAAAAGGTCTGTCCAGGCCGGGGGAAAGGAGGGAGGGTCGCAAGAAAGAAGGCGAGAAGACAACTAACATGGAACGTTATGGTAGGTACATAACTTCTCAATGTTAAGTTGTCAATCTCGCCTTCATTCTTGCTTGATGGGACCGCGTCCCTAGCACCTCTATCCTGGGTGGCTCAATGGAACAGACTCTTGAGAACTGTAGAGCCAAAACTGGCTCTGTCCCTGGAGGCCAAATCCAATTTGTAATGAGAAACAAAGGTATGAGGAGTGGCCCAAGTGACTGCTGCACAAATAGTGTCTAATGGAAGTCTAGCTTGAAAAGCTGTGGAAGTGGCTAAGCTTCTGGTTGAATGTGCTTTAGGTTTCGAGCACAGCTGTTTTCCCCTGAGCTGATAAATTTCAGAGATGACAGAAGAAAGCCATCTAGATAAGGACACTTTTGAGACAGAAAGGCCTTTTTTGTTATCAGCATAAGAAACAAAGAGCTGATCGGATTTCCTGAATTGTTTTGTTCTGTCCAAATAATATCTGAGTTGGCGGTGAACATCAAGATAATGTAACTTTTGTTCCGATCTGTTTGAGTAGTTTGGGAAAAATACAGGAAGATCAATAGCCTGATTCAAATTACTCTTAGAGGCGACCTTAGGCAAAAAGGTTGGATTAGTTCTCAATGATACTCTGTCTTTGTGGAAGACTAAATAGGGGGGGCGAACAGAGAGAGCATGGAGTTCAGACACCCTCCTAGCCGATGTAATAGCCACCAGGAATAAAGTTTTCCATGAAAGAAATTTCAGAGAACATGAAACAGCTGGCTCGAAGGGAGGAAGAATCAAGGATGTCAGCACTAAATTTAGGTCCCATTGAGGAGGAGGACTCCTGATTGGAGGTTTCAGGAGAAAAATTCCTTTTAAGAAGGCTCTACAGAGCCTGTGGGACATAATGTTGTGATCTGCGAACCCGACATGAAAGTTCGAGATAGCAGCCAACTGAACTTTGACAGTGGAAGAAGAGGAGCCCGCGTTAAAGATTTCCGCTAAGAAATCCAAAACTGCTTGTACTGGAGCAGTAAAGGGATCAATATTTTTAGCCTTTGCCCAACAAGAAAAAACGTTTCCATTTGCAAGCATAAATCCTCCTAGTAGAGGATTTTAGGGAAGCTACTATGATGTCTCTAACAGGATTAGAGATCATAGGAAGCCTGGCTAAGGAAGGAAGTGGAGCAACCATGCTGTGAGGTTGAGAGAAGGGATAGACCGGTGCAGCTGACCCGATTGGTGAATCAGAAGGTCTGGCACTGGGTCCAGATGCCAAGGCTGCACCAAAAGGTGACGATGGAGGAACGGAAACCAAATCTGTCGAGGCCAATAGGGAGCAATGAGAATTATTTTGGCTCTCAAAACGGTGGCTTTCTGGAGTACTTGAGGAATCAGCGGAAAAGGAGGAAAGGCATAAAGAAGTCCCTGGGGCCAATCCTGGGTTAGAGCATCTCTGGGGGGATGGCCCGGCAGTGGAAAGAGAGAGAAGAAGTCTGGGCATTTGCTGTTTTGGGGAGTAGCAAAAAGATCGCAACATGGGCGGCCCCATTCTAGAAAAACCTCCTCCACTATAGATTGTTTGAGAGACCACTCGTGAGGCATGAGAATAGCTCTGCTCAATCTGTCCGCTAAAATGTTGGTTTTTCCCAGGGATATGCGTTGCTACCAGAAACCGATGAGAGGAGATCGCCCATTGCCAAAGTCTGAGAGCTTCTCGACACAAGGGGTAGGACTTGGTTCCGCCCTGCTTGTTGATATACCATACTACAGACATGTTGTCTGAGTGAACTGCAATTGTTCCCAAGGGAAGAAAGTCGTTGAGGGCTTGCAACGTTAAAAGCACTGCTCTCATCTCTAGGACATTTATGTGCAGGTGGTATTCGAACGGTTGCCACGTCCCATGAACCATCCTGCCCTGATAATGACCCCCCCACCCGATCAGGGAGGCGTCCGTAGTGACAGTGGCTACCGGGGCTGGGGGTACAAAGGGTCTGCCTTGGTGAATCTGGGGAGAAGTAATCCACCATGAAAGATGATTCCTGCAAATTTGTGTCACCAGTATTTGGTGACGCATCAGAAGTTGTTGGTAAGACCACTGAGTGAACAACATCCACTGAAGCAGGTGCATATAGAAGCGGGCCAGGGGAAGAAGGGTAATGGCCGCAGCCATGAGGCCCAAAACCTTTAGAACCATTCTGGCTTGTACTTTCTTGCTGGCTAGGATGATCCTCACGTGACTTTGTATATCTAAGATTCTTTGGTCTGTGAGGGTTGCTGACATCCAAACAGTGTATAAGTTTGCGCCTATGAAAGTAATAGACTGGCAGGGCAATAAGGAGGATTTTTCGTAGTTGATCGAAATTCCCAATTGAGTGCAAAGATTTATTGTGTAATCCCTGGCTTGAAGAAGTTGATGCCTGGTGGTGGCTGAAAGGAGCCAGTCGTCGAGATACGGAAACACCTGGAATCCTTGACGCCTCAGGTGAGCCGTGACCACTGCCATACATTTGGTGAACACTCTGGGGGCTGTAGTGAGACCAAAGGGCAGGGCTCTGAATTGGAAATGACTGGACCCCAGCCGAAAGCGGAGAAACCTTCTGGAGCGTCTGTGAATTTTTATGTGATAGTACGCATCCTGAAGATCTATTGAGCACATCCAGTTGTCCTTCTCTAGGAAGGGCAAAATTGACTGAAGTGTGACCATTCGAAATCTTGTCTTTCTCACAGACTTGTTGAGTCTGCTGAGATCCAATATTGGTCTCCAGTCTCCCGTCTTTTTGGGGACCAAAAAGAATCTTGAGTAGATTCCGGGCTCTGAATGGTCTGTTGTAACTGGCTGAATGGCTCTTTTTTGTAGAAGTTTTAAAACCTCTAACTCTGCAATTTCCCTTAGACCAGGTGGTACATCTGGAAGGGAATTTGAGTGAGAGAAAGGACTTTCCTCGAAAGGAATTTTGTAACCCTCGGATATGATCGACTGTACCCATCTGTCTTGAGTGAGGGAACGCCAGGCTTCTGGGTACAGCGATAGTCTTCCCCCGACTGCCTCCAAGGATGGACAGTCGGGCAACATCTCAGGGATGCTGAAAGGGCTTGTCAGAGAGAGGCTCTCTGCTTCCCTGGTTTTGTGGACCCCTCTGCCTCTAGAGCGGCGTCTGTTATTGTTACCCCTCTGCCTCTAGGGGTAAACTGACCACGTGTATCCGGCGTGACTCCTTGGGATTTGCGGAACCACATCTTGCCACCCTTCTGTCCTTTAGGGTAAGGTCTAGAAAGAGTGGAAAACGGACCCCTACGGCAGAAAGAGTCTTGCCGTCCTGCTCACACCTGGTCAATGTATCCTTCACTTGAGGGCCAAACAAAGCTGACCCATCAAAGGGAGAGTTTGTGAAGGACGCCTTGAAGGGATCTGCAAAATTACAGAGTCGCATCCAGGCTTGGCGTCTAAGAGCCACACCTGTACCTGCGGCCCTACTCGCTCCATCTGCTGCATATGATATCAGTCGCATGAAGGAGTTAGTAATAGAATTAAGGGTTCCTAGCTGCGAAGCAATTTTTTGTTGAGCCCCTGCGGCTGTGGGATCCTGTACTACTTCACCTAGCTCCTTAAGGATGTCCCTTTGGAGTCTGGTGAAGTGACATAAGTAGTTCAGCGAACGCATAGCAAAGGTCGCTGAACAGAACATCCGCTTACCATACCTATCCATGGTCCTAGAGTCCTTATTAGGAGGATGGACAGGTACAGAAGGATCTGCAAGTTCCTTCTTAGTGGCAGCCGCCACCACCATGGCATCAGCAGGGACGCCTTTTGTAAGGAATAGCTTATCCGAAGGGGCAGTAATAAATTTTGACGGCCTCCTAGGAACTGGCTCTACAGAATCAGGAGCAGCCCAAGCCTTTCGAGCAATAACCTCCATGAGGGGGTCGAAAGGCGGAGACACCCAGGAGGTGGAGGGCCGAGATCCAAACGCCTCTAGGTATACCGACTCATCCTCAGAGGGATTATTGGAGGGCCAGTTTCCCCTCTGTTTTAGGAGTTCTAGGATGTCTGAAAAGGAGACATCCTCAGAGGGGGATCTTGGGGATCCCTCCGACTCATCTAAGTCAGTATCTGAAGTGATAGACTCAGGGGAGTCTATATGTTTCCTCTTACAAATCCTCTTGCGCGGAGGATCCCCTGACTGATCAGGAGAATCCTCGGAAGAGGGGGCTATTCCCAGTGGGTAAACCTGAGGCGGAGGATCTCTGGGTCCGGGAGCAAGAGAGATGGCAGAGATATCGACAGGCACCGTAGAGGGAGGAGCTAAGGGAACAGACTGCTGGCTGAGTCCAGTGGCCAGCACACTCTTCATCACCTCGAAGGCCCCCCTCCCAGGGAGGTCCGAGACAACCCGTTCCGAAGAAGCAGGAACTCCAGGGCCCACCGAAAAGGAAGGCTCCGAGGCAGATGTCGGAGCCGAGCTCACCAAGGCCGAGGCTCCAAGGGGAAGAGTGGGGTCGGACAAGGGTCCAATGCCACTCACCCCCTCGGAGGAGACCAGGGAAGCCCGACCACCGAATCCCTCTAAGGAAGGTCTCGAAGAGGAGATAAGAGTAGATGCTGAGGGAGCAGAAGGGGGGGTATCTGCCCCTCAGCCATAGCAGAAACTATTCCCGAAGACTCCAGCTCCAAACTCTGAGGTAGAGTCGAAGGAGGAACTACAAGAGGGTGTGGACTAATAGTCGTCTGCTGAGACGGACTATGTAGCATCTGGGCCAGTGCCTGTGATTTCAATAATCTACTGACCACCCTCTCTAAATCATGGTCAGAAAGCCTGGATGACCTAGATGATCGGCTCCGATGGCTCCGTTCCGAAAGGAGAGGTGAGGCCGGAGCCGAGAGTATCGGTTCCAAGGAAGGGGACCTGGACCTCTTCCTCGAAGGAACCATCGGAGTCGACGAAACCATAGATGCAGTCGGAGCCGAGGACTTTTAGGCACCGACAGAAGGTCTCGATGCATCGGCTCCGCCGGAGCCGATACAGACATAAAGGTAAGGGTGTCGGAGCCGGTCGGCGCCGGCACCGAAGCCTGAGCCACATGGTGGTCGGAGCCAGTCGGAGCCGACACCGATGTGACTGAACCAGTATCGGCACCGATAGCCATCGGTGCCGAAGGTTTATGCAAGCTAGGATCGGCTCCAGCCGGAGCCAATCTCGACTCAGAAAGAGTCGGAACCGAGGCTGCAGGCTTAGACACAGAAGCCTGGGCCTTGGAAGACTCAGAAGTCTTGCTCGGAGCCGACTTAGCCGGAGAGCCCTCCGGTTTAAGAAGACCCCTTAATATCAATTTATTTCTCCTCTCCTGCAGGACTCTCTGGCTAAAGGAGTGACAAATCGCACAGGAGTCCTGCAGGTGGAGAGGTCCCAGGCAGTATAAGCAAGAAGTGTGACAGTCTGTCAGAGACATCTTCTGACAGCACGAGTCACACTTATTAAAGCCTGAGACCCTTTCTTTGGACATAGTTGCAGAAAACACACACACAACACAGTCCCAAAGAACAAGTTATCCCAAAAAAAATATTGAGAACTAACCTCTCACACACACACACACACACACACACACACACACACACACACACACCCTGACAAGGGGGGGGATGGGAGGGGAGAAGGCCTGACTAATAAATTTAAAGAGTGAGGGAAACTTTAGTCAGAAAAGGGCTTAATATAAACTAAAAACGTTAAAAATATAAGTTTAAAGTGAAAAGGGGGCTAATATAGTTTTATATAAAACACTTACCAGGAGCTGGCAAAAGGAGGACCTCATCAGCGAAGCGGCAAACGAGATCTGGGTACTTACTGCCTTGCATCATGGGATATGGGGCTGCCTCGAGCTGGTAAAAGTGACTCTCGAGCTTTGCAAAGTGCCGAGTCGGAGCCGAGGATCGGCTCCGAACACATCAAGCAAGAATGAAGGCGAGATTGACAACTTAACATCTCCTATTTAAACCTCAACTACTGCTTCATCTCTAATCAAAACTTCTATTCCCTTCTAGAGTCTGAATTACCTCTCTACTATCCATGTTACTGTGATCTACATATAGAAAAACACTTCTGTCCTCACAATAAGTTTTGCACAAAATCCTGCTAGGGCCTAGCAGCCATATGTTTTACAATTTTCCTTGCCAAGCTCTCTGGCATAATAGTTATCTATTCTGTAAATGTTCAGCCTACCTAGCTGCCAAGGGCTAGCAGCCATTGTCAACATGTACTATATGATCTTACGACAAATTGTTTATGGAAATATGTTTTTATATGTAAATGTTCTGTTCTCATTTTAAACCTTTCTGTACATACTACTGCCTTTTTTGGTTTTTTACAACATTTTAATCATTGTAACTGTAATTTCATTGTAACTTTTTCTCCCCGGGCCTCCACTGAAAATGGGCTCCTTATGGCCCAGTGGACTAGCCTGGTCATCAAACAAATAAATAAATCTCTTGGTTTGAATTTACCTCTGCTTAACAATTCCTGCGTTTGTTCCTGATCAACATGAGGTTCTTCCAGATGTTTTCTATAGCTGGAACTATTATTTATGTTTTTTCCAAATTTATTGCCTTCTCATCTGATCCTTCACCTTGTATTCTTTCTTTTGTTTTTTTTGGCACATTCAGTTGCTGCCTGATTTTTATTTACTTCTGGTTTGATTTCCATTCCTGCTTGACGCCTATAAGCTTCTGCTAGTTTAAGCAGAGAAATCATCTTAGATTTGTTCTCATCATGTTTCAAAACTTTCACTACGTTTGAGCTCTTGTGAGGTCAGCAGATATGTGTAGAGTCCCACGATTGCAGATCTATACATATAATCAATTTCAAGGAGGCCCATCCCTCCTTCAGAACGGGGAATATATAATCTTGGAATGCACTGATTTTTATAACTCATTCGGTGAGCATGAAGCATCCTTCTTGTTTTTCTGTCTTATCTAACAAGTTTTGGGGCCAGTCAATCAAGCCCAAACTAAGTTAGGACAGGAAGAGCAAATTGGTTTATAGCTTGGATTTTGTTCCTAGATGTCAGTGCTGAAATCTAAGTCTTCTGAAGTATTCCCTACTAAGTTTTATTCGCATTTGTTCGTGTTTTATTGTTGATCCTTCATCAATTCCCAAATATTTATACACTCCTTCTTGCTCACATTTTTATACCGCATTCTTTCCCAAACTGATGTATTTCTGGTGCTGCAGTTTTCCCTGCTTTAAAGGTTGCTTTTGCACATTTATCAAGACCAAATGGCATTCTTATATCATCTGACAAAGTTTTGACAACTTGCAGTTGTGCTTTCAGTTCCTCATCTGATGAGCTATACAGTTTTAAATCATCGACAAAGAGAAGGTGAGAAGTCTTTACACTTTGTTGTTTTCTAGGAGCCAGATTATAGCTATGGCCTAAGATGCTGAGCAAACAGCTTAACGGATTAAGGGCAAGGCAGAATATTAATGGTGACAGTCACCTGGAATATCCCCCATTGAATTTTTATCCCTAGGGTAACAATTTGTCCTTTATCATGGCTTAATTGCAAAGTGGTCTGCCACTGTTTCATGGTCACTGTAATGCAGTCGATCAGTGTGGGGTGTTATACATTTTTAAGCACTCTTATCCATGAATGAGGGACACTATCAAATGCTTTTTTGCAGTCAATCCATGCCATACTTAGATTCTTCCCCTTTTTACAGTTCTCCACTATGTCTTTAACAACAAATGATCCTTTGTTCCATATGACTCTTTTATTGCCCTTTAGTTCTACTGCCATAATTGAGTTTTCTTCTAAATGACTATAAACTCTGTTGGCATCAATTCCTGTGTATAGTTTATATGTTGTTGGAAGGCAAGTTATTGGTCTATAATTTTTAGGGTAGCTTGCAGGTTCACTCAAGTACAAACATTGTTTTTCCTGTTAGCCAGGTTGGTGTCTGTTCTGGGTGCAAATATAAATAGTTCTTACTCATGGCTAAATCTTTGTGCAACAATATTAATACTTTTAACCAGAAGTTAGGTACTGCATCTGGGCCTGGGGTTTTTCAATCAGAAGCTTTTCTTAACTTTGTTTCAATCTCTCTAGCTGTTACTTCATCCCATTTCATATCCGGTACCATTAAACTTCTTATTCTTTCTTTTACTTCTTCTTTCCACTTAGCATATTTGTTATGTTCTACAGAATCTTCATAGATACTTCTCCAAAATGTAGCTATTTCTTTCTTTTTTTTAGGTAGTCTTTCAATTCCTTTTACCTTATTTCCCAGTTCTCTATACAACCTTTTTGGGTCATCAATAAATTGCTTATTTAGGGCTTTTCCTTTATATTTATCTTCATATTTCCTTTACATTTATCTTCTAAAATTTTCCACGTGTGCTGAAATATTTAGTTTATATGTGACAGTACATGATAAATCCTGATCTGTTCTAATATTGTGCATTGCTTTTATCACATATCTTTCTTAGTATTTTGATAATATTTAATTAATTTATTTATAGTATTTAAGATAGTAGTTGATCTATTCCCCCCTTCTGTAGTCTTCGGACACCTCTTGCCTTAATTGCTTTATAATTTTCTCTATTCGATATTTCCATGATGGTATTCAATTTCGCCCCTTCCTTTTACTTACTACCCTGTGTTCTTGTGGCAGAACTTTATCAGTTATTAATTTAGCTGCACAGTAATATATCTTGTTTACTTCTGTTATATCACATGGATCTCTATGAACAGTCCTAATTACTGTGTTTATTTGCTTTATCAGATTTCTGACTTTTTGGGTTTTATTAACCGTCTGCAGTTTATTTCTTTCACTGATCTTGATATATCTGTCCATGTCTATTAAAATCAAGCAGTTCTTCTATTAGCTCATTTTCTTCCAAACTGAGGGCACATCCCTTGTTTTCCAATTCTATAGAAGGTTCTATAGCATCTTCCTGTGACACAGTCTCATCAATTTCATCCTGTGCTGTCTGTTGATCTATCACATGGGAACTCACTGGCCTATCACTCCTCACCACTGACTGCATCAGAGTTTACACAGTTTTCTGTTCTGTCCTTCCCTTGCTGTCTAGCTTCAAGTGAGCATTTATACTGGTTTACTGTGGAAGGCTCCAAATTATCTTCATATGGCACCTGACCAATTGCTTCCTGTCCCACTGGTTTCTCCTTAATTTGGATATCCATTACTCGATCCTGTTGTGGTGCTTTTCTGAATTAGATTTTCTACACTAAATCCTTCACTTTGCAGGTACTCCAAAACCTCAAGTTTCTATTTCATTAACTTCTCCATTACTAATCTCCTTTTCTACGTTTCCTCTTTGTCGTCTTATTTTTTTGTATTGTAAAGTTTTCCATGTCCGGATTCCTTTGTCTGCATTTCTCTTCAAATATATTTGGTGCTGTTCTTTTTGTATTGATTAGTTTTGCTTTCTCCTTTGCATAAATATTACACCATATTAAATCTCTTTCTCTTTCCCATGTCCATATTTCTTCTTCAGATGTTTCCTGATCTTCCTGTTTCTCCCTACGTTGGGGACTCACTCCATCATGCTGTAATGTAACCTGTGGTAGACCTTCTACATCAAATCCTTCACTTTGCAGGTACTCAATAACTTCAACTTCTATTTTTTTTAACTTCTGCTTTACTGATCATCTTTTCTACGTTCCATCTTTGTGATTTTTTTTTTTTTGTGAAATTTTCCATATCGAAATGCCTTTGTCTGTATTTCTCTTCAAATATCTTTGGGGCTGCCTTCTTTACATTGATTAATTTGGTTTTCTCCTTTGCCTACATATTGCACCATATCAGATCTCTCTTTCCCATGTCCATATTTCTTTTTTATACTTTTCAAATATCTCTTGGTTTTGTTTTGCTTCTTTTTCCAAACAGATCAAGGTTTCTTGATCTATAAGCCGTTTCTCACAAATCTGTTTTATTAATGAACACAAATTTTCATTTGAAGTTCCTGACAGTTTTTCTTGTGGAAGTATTTTTCTTTCCTTTAATTTCTCCCTTAATCATTTTGTAGATCTTGTGTGTGGAAATTCTGGGCTTTTTGCATAATAGTAACAATACATAATTTCTTTCTTATCTTCAATTGTTCCCTTCATTGTCTTTATGGCTCTTCTTTGGCCTTTCAGTTTTTGTGATTTTTGTGGACTGGTACTTCCTTCTACAACAGGGGGGCCCATCCTCCCCCTGGACCTGGCCTGACCCCATTGAAGCAATGTTTCTATATTTTGAGGGTTCTACACTGTCATCTTTTCCAGTCTTGGCATCAGTGCGCCTACCAGGATTGGGCACTTTTTTATCCTGAATCTTGTGCATCCAGCTATCTTTCTTAGTTTTTGACCTACTTCTGTCCATGATATTTGCTATATAAATACAATCTATATATCAGTGTCGCCTTGGTGAGATTTTGTAAAAAAACAGGGTCCACCTCGAGAAGGTACTCACCAAGACATGAGGAAGAATTCAATTTCAGCACTACTACTCTACTTTACTTGGTGACTTTTCATCTCTCCATTCGGACCCCATTTTCCAGTACTGACACTGCAGTGCAGCATAACAGGGTCTTGCACTTCTAAGTGGGTCATCCTTTAGATTGGACATTCAACAGAGGTCTCATCTTTGAGGTGGTGGTAGCTCAGCTGAATGCAAACAATTCCATGAAAGTTGTCAAAGAAAAAATTAGGGAAGCACCCCAGTGCTCTGGCCAAATTTCCCCTAGTCAGTATGAATACCAGCTCAGGTCACCCAGAAGAGAGGACAGAGGTTTAGTGGAACTAACCTTGTCATCAAAGAATAAATAAATATAAATACAACACAGCAACATTGTTTGAACTAATAATGCTAAACATGCCAGCAACTCTGACACTTTCACAAAACAAATATTATTGTACACCATTGACTGGAGATGAATCTAATAATAAGAATTAAAGAATGGCACATTAAAGGGGAACTATTTTATATGCCTCTCTTTCTACTCCCCTTTAGACAGTTGTTTTGAAGTGGTGCAACAAAAACACTAGCACCACAGTTGTTTAATCATGCATACTGGATACTGAAGTCAGGCATTTACTAACACCAAACTCTGCATATGTTAGCAGATTACGGACAGTTACATCCTCATTTGAAAACCTTTTAAACAACTAAATCCACTTTGACTTCAGTAAACTACTTCTTGACTTCAGTAAACTACTTCCCAGCCTCAGGCAGACTGATAAACTGACACTATTTACCAATAGAAGAAATGGGTAGATAACTAGATCATTAAATCATGTGACATTCACAAAGATCTAATATGACTTTACACTGCATCAAATCCTGTTTGCTTGAGCCTTTATGGATACTAGAACTCTAGATAAGCACCGCTATCTTCATACTTGCTGTTCTTTCACGGTGCTGCAAACGCTAAATGTCGGCATTTCCACCACACCCTCAGTATACAAACTGCAACCTTGTTGCTTCACTATCAGCAACTTATGCGCTTGTCATATCACACCATTTACGTACAGGAAATAACTCTCCAACTGATCCAACAGCCAGCCAATATGAAAAGCCAACAAGTCATTACTTCCACTGGCTCTGGTAATCTTGCAATAGGGACATGTGCAGTCCTTTGTTATTTTTTCAGCATAGTCTTGTGTGCCACATTAAGACCACACTTTTTATAAATAACCAAATACGTTAGTACTGCTGGTTCCAACTTTTGGACTTTAATGATCTTTTTTTTTCATATTCTGCACCTTCATTTCAGGAAGGACAAAAACCAATTAAAGTCTATTTCATTCATGGAAGCTAAAAACGACTGCTTTGGTGGTTTTTAATTCCTCAAATGTACCCTTATACTTGTCCAATGTCCCAGGAACATAAATTATTTTCAGTGCTGCAGTCAGCTCATAAGCCTGCAACACGACACATTTATTGCCTTAAAGGTCTCAGATTCACTTACAAACTGCGGTACTACTAACTCCACTAAAACATTTAGTTTGGGGAAAATGCTAGTTTTGTGCTGAGAAAACTCTCAAACTGACACAGGATGTTTACTTGACAGAAAGTTCAACAACACACTATTACTTTTGAGCATTCATTTTTAACTCATCTTCTCGGGTAAAAATGGAAGTTGAGTACTTACTGCAATTGTATCCTTTTCATTCAGCAGTTGGGTACAGACCTGCTTCTTGGATCTGTGCTCTAGTGCCTTGAGCTCCTTAAAACTTTCTCATAATCCCCCTCAAATCTCCTCTTCAGATCAAATTTGTTGCCTGGAAATCACATACATTAAGAAAGCAGGAATAACATAGTGGGGAATATTCAAATGTGATAATTTGGCAGATGGATGTAGGGAGGACTGTTGTACTGGCCAATTTGGATGTAAAGGATCCAACGTTGTGATCAGTAAATAGCGTCCTTATCTTAAAAAAAAAAACAGCAACTGGAGAATGGTTAAGGTATCCTCTAACACATAAAAGCAGCAATAATGCATCAAAGAGGAGGAGACTATGGCACGGAAAAAATTGCATAAACGATTTATTCCACAAAGATAAGCGCTAATTATAACAATTTAAAAATATCAAATAATCAGACAATCCACATGCATAAAATGTATGCATTCCAATAGTCTTATATGGCTAAAGTAACAGAAAAATCACTCTATTCAGTACTTGACACCTGCCTGCTTATGGTATGGCAATTCACTGAAATTCAATAAGTTCAGTGTAAGCAATTCAGTCCTCTTATCCCCCTCTAAATTCATGAAGTAATCTATTCACTTAAATAAAAATAATTAGTAAATACATTCACTCAAAATACAAAGCAATGAATATCCGCTACCTTCCTAGAAAAGTACCAGTAACATTCATTTAAAGCATCCATACTCTCAAATCAATTCAGTTAAAAAAAAAAATCAACCAACAGAAATCCTAAAAAATAACCCAAAGGCCAATAAAACCTGTTCTATAGTACTTCTACATTAGAACACATCTCTATCAAGGCTGAACAATATCATACACATACACAACATAGCAGATTTCCAAAAAACACTACACCTATCTGCTGTCAATCACATAAAGCCAATGAAAACACTTACAAAAATGGAAAGCAATCAGCCAAAACACACAACTAACATGGATACTTCAAGACACAAATGTTGATCCATAAAATCACTATATACGGGCTGCTTCCAAAAAAAGGATCTATGAATGTTAAGAAGAAAAGATAATTTAAAATATATGCGTGTTCAAAAGTAAGGTTTCAAAGAAACCAGTTCATACACACCCAATAAGAAGCAAATAAGAACACTTCAAGAATGACAGCTAGCCAATCGATAACCATGATCATCGTACATACTACAAACAATATCAACAAAAATTGGTTCTCTTTGATCTGCATTTTCTAACACTAAACCATTCCATCTACTGCATTTGTAAGCTTAGATTGAATGGTTTAGTGTTAGGAAATTAAAACACGAACGTTGATCTTGGTTCATCTTTTAAGATCCTTTGTAGTTCCTGTTTGTTAGGTTTTTAGGCAACCTGATTGGTTACTATGTTTCTTACTAAATATTCCTATTGGTCCTATTATGGCTGGGTGACATGGATTGTACCCTATCATAACGTGAATCAGTTTCAAGATTATTTATGTGATTTAATTGGTTGGAAGTACTTACATTTTTATTGGTTGTTTTGTGTGTACTGGGTGAAATTTAAATGTGTGTCTTACAGGTAAGTTATTAAGATGTGAAGAAGCGTCAATAAAATGTGAAAGCGCTTATGTTTGTGGAATAAATCATTTATGCAATTTTTCCATGCCGTGGTCTCCTCTTCTTTGATATATAACTCCATTATCCTATTTCATCGGTCCAGCCAACAGTTGGGAGAGAATCATAAGTTACCTCTGATCTTGGTTAGAATCATGACAGGACACCTCTAAAAAAACAAAGCTCATCTGTTACTAGAAATGATGCTCAATTTGTAATGCTTAGGAAAGGTATACAGCATGGAACATGTGGTTGCTGTGCAATTATCAGTGCAGGTGTTTATGAAAAAGGCTGTAGAAGTTACCACAGACTGTGGAATGGGCCTTTGGTTTTGAAGTCAGAGTTGTATTACTGATGTAGTAAATGAAGATGTAATATGATAACCATCTAGACAAACGAGTTTGCTTAGTAACGTTATAACCCAAATTGTTTGAAGCAAAAGACACAAACAACTGAGGTGTTCTCTGTAGATAGAATCTGAGTGAATTGTGGACATCCAAGGTATGAAAAGGTATTATCCATTGTTACAGTTACTCGGGAATAGCACAGGCAGGTTGGTGGATCAACTGATATTGCCTTCAGAAGCCACCTTAGGGATAAAGGAAGGACTGGTACTTAAAGTGACTGTTTTTTTATGGAAGATCAAGGAAGGTGGAGAGAGAGTGCATGCAGCTCTGCTATTCATCTGGCTGATATAACAGCCAAAAGAAATATCGTCTTCCAAGTTGAATACTTCAGGTCAACAAATGAAATAGGGTTTTGGCAAGAGGTTCCAGAACTAAATTCAAGTCCCAAGGAGGAATGGGACCCTTAATGGGAGGGTGAAAAAGGAAGAACTCTCTAAGAAATGCTTTAGACAGCTTGCAAGATGTTACTGTACTATTTTGAAAACATGGGTGGAAACAGGAGATAGCAGCTAAGTGCGTTTTAGTGATGGAGTAGCTAAATTCTGACTCAGAGAGAGAAGGCAGTAAGTGCAGGACATTTGCCAGGGATAAAGAATACAGGTCAAAGCCTTGGCTAAAAGCCCAGATAGAAAACCTTTTTCCATTTGCCCTTGTATCTCTTTTTGAGCAAAGCAGAAAGCAAGTAGATCACATTCTTAGAAAGAAAAGAACCTATGGTCATTAAAGGAACTGGAGAAATCATGTGGTTAACTTGAGTTGTGAAGGTCAGGATGAGACTAACCTGAGAGGTGTGATATGAGATCAGAATGTGGATGTAGAATCCAGAGGTATTTCTTCAAGCGAGGCTTCAGTCTCTGCCAGAATGGAGCAACAAAGAACACCTGTGATTTACAGGCAGATGCCTTCTGAAGGAACTTGGTTACGAGGGCCACTGGAGGAAAAGCAAAATGAAGACTGGGTGGGGGCAGGCATTGGAAACTAGAACATCCCTGGGTGACTGTCATGACAGCAGAACTAGGGGAAAGCAGCTCCTGTATTTGGCATTGGAGAGAGGCAAATAAATTGCAGCAAGGAAGACCCCACTGACTGAAGATTTATGTACTTCCTGCCTGAGGGAACACTTGTGATGTAACAGAATGAACCTGCTTAGTCTGTCAGCTAGCCAGCGGGAAATCCCAAGAATGGGTAAGATTCCGTCCTGCAACCCCCCCCCCAATTTGTTGAGGTACCATAACATTGACATTGTCTGGCTGGATAGCTATCAACAATGAAGATAAGAGGTGCTGAAACTCCTTCAGCACTAGGAGGACTGTTCTCACCTCCAGAATGTTGATGTAAATATTGGCCTTTCCAAAGACCATGGGACCATCCCTCACTTCGAAATAACCCCCCCCCCAACCCACAGGGAATGCATCCGTGGTCACGACAGCTGCTGGAAAGGGTAGAATTAATAGTTTTCCTATGTGTGAAAAGGGTGAAGTCAGTCACCAATTTATGTGAGATCGGCACGACTGAGTCATGTGAATTATGACTAACACAAGGGTCTAGCAGATGACAACAGTGTGAAAAATCCACTGGTGAATCCTTAGGTGGTATCTGACGTAATGAACCATTGCAATTGCTGTTGCTACCATAAGGTCTAGTTCTCAATGTCAACAATGCAGATAGATTTTGCTGATGATATGGAATCAGCATTGCTCGTGGAAGAGAAAGGAGCCTTTCCTGGGTGACAGTGACTCAGAAACAGGTTGTGTCTAGGTGACTCCCGAAGAAGGTAGTTTGTTGAGAAAGTCAGATGTGAAATTTTGACAGTTCATGAAAATGCCTAATAGCAGAACACTAAAAAGTAGTCTCTGGCTTCTAAGAATTGTCTGTTTTTTTACAGCAAGGAGACAATAATCCGCGTACAGGAAAACACAGAGTCCCTTTAGGTATAGGTGGACTGTGACTACTGTCTTGCACTTGGTGAACACCCAGGAAGCTGTGGTAAAACTGAAGGACAAGGCTGTGAATTGGAAGTGACTGGCTGCCATTAAAAAGCTTAGGAACCTCCAAGACTCCTTTGCAATTTTTATGTGGAGGTAGGTGTCCTGGAAGTCTACATAGCACATCCAGTATTGCTCTTCAGACAGGGTAAAATCAATGATACCATGACCATTCTGAAGGAGTCTTCTTTACAAAAATGGTTTAGGCTGCTCCAATCCAAAAATGGCCAGAGGTCCGTGTTATCACAAAGGATCGTGAGATGATTCCTAAGCCTCAACGGTCTGTTGGGACATCCAGGGTGGTTCTTTTTTGAAGGTGGGAGAAGGCCTCCTGAAGATCTGCTAATCTTTAGAGGGGATGGGGTGGTGGGTAATCTCAACTTCTACTGGTATGATTGCTGCAGAAAAACTATAGTATAGTCTATCGGTATGACATCCTGCACCATCATGTCCTGTGTAATGGCCATTCATGCAGCAAGGTGATGGGCAGTTGCCCCCAACTGTCACCAGAGGGACAGTCGGGAAAAGCCTTCAGGAGTGTTGGTTTGGCCTTCCCTGTACCCTGATTCTGCTGACTTTTTTGACCCTGTGGTTGGTGAGCATTATAGGGTCACCTCTGTCATAGCCAGTCAAAGAGCTGACCTTGGGAGTATACTATGATCTAAGCCAACACAGGAATGAAGAAAGGAAATTCTTCCAGTAGCGAAGACTGCAATTAAGGGAACCAAGAACAGACAAAGGGGCACTGGAATTTACTGGAGGAAGTTGGCAAAGGAATCACGGTATTGGGGAAAAATTAGAGAAGGAAAGGGTAAGAGAATGGGAACAGGTCAAGAATATATGTAGATTGCAGGCTAGTGATTGCCTTCCGTATCATGGATTGATTTCAGAGTACAGACAAAGACCTGCACTGGTTGAGTTTCTAACTGAATCTACAACAGAATCTGTTAAAAATATAATTAATAGTGCATATAAAATATTGCACCACAGCTATATGAATCAATGAGAAGAGGTCAGAAAAGATTAGGAAGAGAAACTGGATATGCAATTCACAAAGAAAGAAAGGGAGAACATATGTAAGGCTCCCAAATATGCAATCAAGTCTAGAAGATTTAGGATTTTTTGCCTGAAGTGTTTGCATAGATATTTTTTACACCCTAAGCAGACTCCAAAGAATTTTTCCTCATGTAAATGGCAAAATTTGGTGGTGTGATGGGAAAGAAACAGGTAAGTGAGAACACATGGATGTGCTCCATAGATCTCAAGGACGCTTATTACCATATCATGGTACATCAAGCATCCAGGAGACATCTGCGCTTCAGCCTAGGAGACAGTCATTTTCAGTTCCGCTCCAAAGTCAAAGTCAAGTTGGCCAAAGTCTGTGTTGCTGCCATCTCAATGCATAAGATTCATCGGAGTAGAGATAGACTCAAACCGAATGTGGGTCTATCTACCTACAGAAAGGATACAAACCATACAGGCTCAAGTTCGAGCCTTACTTCCCAGATCCAAAGCCCCAGCCAGAATGGTCCTGCAGCTGTTGGGATCTATGTCCGCCACGGTTCTTCTAGTTCCCCTAGCAAGGTTGCACAAGAGAATTCTCCAGTGGCTTCTTTCAACACAATGGTCCTTTCAGGATCTCCCTCTCAGTCACCTCATATGGATCACGGAAACCTGCAAACGGGACCTTCGCTGGTGGCTGGTGCCCTCCAACCTGGATCAGGGGCGACCCTTTGTTCCACCTCCTCCTCTGGCCACTTTGACTACGGACGCCTCCCAGATGGGGTGGGGGGGGGCATTCCCTGGGCAGGTCAGTCCAAGGCAAATGGCATTCGGAAGAGTCCCTACTTCATATCAACATCTTAGAAATGAGGGCGGTGTTTCTGTCCCTACAAGCCCTTCACGATTACCTCCCTCAGGGCGTTATTGCCGTTCACTCCGACAACATGTCAGTAGTCTGGTACCTGAACAAGCAGGGAGGGACCAGATCCTACCCCCTTTGCAGAGAGGCCATGAGAGTTTGGGAATGGGCAGTGGCGACCAAATGATTTCTAGTGGCGACTCATATCCCTGGCAAGGCCAATGTGATAGCCGACAGACTGAGCAGAACTATCCTCTCTCCACACGTGTGGTCTCTGAACATTACGGTTGCAAATCAGATTTTCAGCAAATGGGGAATTCCTTGTTGCGACCTCTTCGCAACCCCGCTGAATGCGAAGTGCAAAAAGTTCTTCTCCCTCACTCCGGCCCGGGAGAGCCCTATGGACGCACTAGCCCATCCGTGGCCCACCGGCTTGCTATATGCTTCCCCCCCCCAGTTCCCCTCCTTACCAGAGTGATCCAAAAGGCGTCTCACTTGGGGAGCAAAATGATCTTAGTTGCTCCTTACTGGCCTCGTCAGGTATGGTTCCCCTATCTTCGGAAATATGCACTGGTCAGTCCATGGTTCCTGGATCAGATCCCAGACCTATTAGTTCATCAGTCGGGACTACTCCACCAGTCCCTCCACACCTTGAAATTAACAGCTTGGCTCCTCCTCTTCCGACTATAGTCAGGAATCATACCTTAGACCCGAAGTTCTACATATCTTATCTTCGGCCCACAAGTCTGCCACTAAGAAATTGTATTCTAGCAAATGGAAGAGATTTGCTATTTGGGCTCAACTCCGGGGCCTGGATCCCATCACTATTCCCGTATCAGAAGTCCTGAAATTTCTAACTTCCCTATTCAATCAAGGTTCTTCAGTCTCTACCATCAAGGTTCAATTGGCAGCTATTTCCAATTTTCACGAGTCTATAGGCCCACCTTTAATGAGCAACAGATTGTGTAAGACCTTCATGAAAGGTGCTGCGCTTTTACGACCTCCGATTTCTCATCTTGCTCCTCCATGGGATCTCGATGTGGTGTTACGTGCCTTAACTTCCTCCCCCTTCGAACCGGCAGCAACATGCGATTTGAGATTTCTATCGTGGAAAACTGCCTTTCTGGTTGCGATTACTTCTGCCAGAAGGGTTTCAGAGCTTCAAGCTTTGTCTGTAAAACCTCCGTACCTGGTTTTTCACAAAGATAGAGTATCTCTCAGGCCAAATCCATCCTTTGTCCCTAAGATTTGTTCCAGTTTTTGCCTACAACAGTCATTAGAACTTCCAGTTTTCTTTCCAAAGTACTCAAACAAAGCGGAATACATATTCCACACATTAGATGTCCACAGGCAATTGCGTTTTTATTTAGATAGGACCAAACAAACAAGGAAAACAGATCAATTGTTTGTATCCTTTTCGGATAATAAATTGGGCAAAGCTGTCACAAAGGTCACTATTGCCAAATGGATCAGGGACTGTATTACTCAAGCTTATTCCTCTTCTAATAAAGAGCTTACGACCTCTGTCAAAGCTCATTCTACAACAGCTATGGCTACTTCAATAGCATTCCATTCTAAGTTTGCCATTAGTGACATTTGTGCTGCGGCTACGTGGTCTTCCCCGCACACTTTCATTTCTCACTACAAATTGGATGTGGCATCTCGGGGGCAAGCTTCATTTGGTTCCACAGTGCTTAGGAGTGTTTTCCAGTGAGCCACCCAGGATTTAGGTGCTAGGGACGCTGTCTTATGTCTTGAATCTTATGCGTTGAGATGGCAGCAACACAGACTTTGGCCAATTGAAGGTGATTCCAAGGGAAGTGCCCAGTGATATTGTGGCTTGTAGGCTCCGCAATAGTAGATGCTTGGAGATGGCAGTTAGGAGCCAGTCGTCTAGATACGGAAACACCTGGAATCGTAGACTTCTCAGGTGAGCAGTCACGACCGCCAAACATTTGGTGAACACCCTGGGGGCTGTGGTGAGACCAAAGGGCAGCGCGCGGAACTGAAAATGACTGTCTCCTAGGCTGAAGCGCAGATGTCTCCTGGACGCTTGATGTACCATGATATGGTAATAAGCGTCCTTGAGATCTATGGAGCACATCCAAACACCTTTCCTCCAGTAGTGGGAGAATGGATTGTAGGGTGACCATTCGGAACTTGGAGTTTTTGACTGAATGATTTAGAATGCTGAGATCCAAAATGGGCCTCAAGTCCCCGGTCTTTTTTGGCACCAAAAAGAATCTTGAGTAAGTCCCTAATCCGATCTGGTCTGCGGGGACCGGTTGGATGACTCCTTTTTGAAGCAGCTTTGAAACTTCTAGGGCTGCAATTTCCCGTTGACTGGGTGGCGGGTCCAGGATTTTTTTGGACTGAGGTGGGGAGAGAGAAAAGGGGATGGCGTAACCTCCGGCGATAATTCGAAGCACCTATCGGTCCTGAGTGATACCTTCCCAGGCTTTTAGGTGTCTTGAAAAACGACCCCCGACTGGCTCCGGAGCTGCACAGTCGGGCAATCCGTCAGGGACTGTGAAAGGCTTAAAAGCCACAAAAGGATTCGCGGTCTCCAGTGTTGAGGGGGCCTCTGCCGCCTCTGGGACGGCGTCTTCCAGAAGAATTTCCCCCTCCTCTGCCTCTAGAAGGGGGATCGTCCTGCTGTGAGGGATAAGACTTCTGAGATCTACGGAACCACATTTTCCCTCCTCTTTTAGCCTTGGGGTAAGGCCGAAATGGAGTGGAAAATCGTGCCCCTACGGCAGTCAAAGTCTTACCTTCTTGCTCGCAGCGGGTCAATGTGTCCTTTACCTTGGGTCCAAACAAAGAGGACCCATCAAAGGGGGCGTCGGCAAAGGAAGACTTGAAGGCTTCCGCAAAATGACACAGGCGGAGCCAGGCTTGCCTCCGTAGAGCAATACCTGTACCCGCCGCTCTACTCGCCCCTTCAGCCGCATAAGAAATGAGCCTCATGGACGAGTTTGATATGGATGACAGTGTAGCCAACAGAGAGCCAACCGTCTGGGCCAGCTGCTCAGGTAGGTTACCCAAGAGGGTATCTGAAAGCTCCTTGATCAGATCCCTCTGAAACCTGGTGAAGTGCGTTAGATAGTTCAGGGACCTTAAAGTAAAGGCCGCTGAACTTAGGGTGCGCTTACCGTACCGATCCATGCTCCTAGACTCCTTATTAGGAGGATGGACGGACGTCGAAGCCTCTGCTACATCTTGCTGGGTAGCAGATGCCACCACCAAGGCATCTACAGCCACACCTTTCGTCAAAAACTCCTTTTCTGGGGGTGCTGACAGGAACTTGTTTGGGTGAGCAGGCACTGGTTCCACAGAGTCTGGGTGTTCCCACGCCCTTCAACAGATCAAATCTAGAAGCTCGTCGAAGGGCGGAGACACCCAGGAGGCGGAGGGCTGAGCCCCGAAGGCCTTAAGGAACACCGACTCATCAGCAGAAGGGGGTTTGGATTGCCAGCCGCCTCGTTGTTTGAGGGCTTCCAGGATGTCTGCAAAGGAGACATCTTCTGAGGATGACTTAGGGGACCCCTCTGCATCATCAAGATCAGTGTCTGACGAGAGAGACACATCGGGGGAGTCAACGTGCTTCCTCTTGCATGATCTTTTCCTTGGAGGTTCCTCCGAAGAGGCTTCAGAGGGACCTCCAGGAGGGGGGGGAACCCCCAGTGGGGGTGACCTCAGGCCCCGAGGCTCCGCTGTCTAAAGACAGGGGGACTGCCAAAGACCCAGTCTCCGTATGCAGGGAAGGTGCTGGAGAGACCGTGGAGGTAGCCAAAGAGGATTTGGCTAAAGCACTCCTCATGGCCCTGAAGGCCGGACCACCAGAATCCTGGGAAGGTCCCACCTCTGTGGCCACAACAGTAGACGGTACCCCCGCAGCCGACGCACCGAGAGGAAGGCTTGGGACCGAAAACATCAGTCCCGAAGCGTCCCCCCCAGGGCCGACAGAGGAGGTCCGCGTACCGAACTCCGACTGGAGTAAGGGTCGGGCCCGACCTGAAAACCTCCATCGGCTCCACCAGCACCGGCTCCAACGGTGCCGAGGCTGTTGGAGGAGGAACCATAACTACAGGGTGGACTATCGGCTCAGAAGCCGAATGGGCTGGAGCCGAAACTAACCTTTGGAACACAGGAGACTGGAAAAGTCTTAGGAGCACCCTGTCGATGTCCGAATCAGACATCTTGGAGGATCTAGATGAGACCGATCGGGTCCGAACCGACTTCTCCATCGGCTCCAAAGGACTGGGGTACTGGCTCCGAATGGACTCGACCAATATTGGTTCCGAGGGAGATCCCAAAACAATTTCCCTCGGTGCCGAGGAGGGCTTCGGCGCTGAAGGGGAAGAGTCTGAGCCGGCAACCCTCATCGGCTCCAAAATCAGTGGAGCCGATGAAGGTGACTCGCCTCTCGACGCCCCAGTCCTCGGCTCCGAAACCAGAGGAGTCGAGACTGGAGGCATCGAGGCAGACCGTTCCGCCCTCGGCTCCGAAGTCCGTGGAGCCGATGGAGAAGCCTGCCTAGGTTTCTTAGCAGTCGGTTCCGACGGGCTGGTCGGAGCCGACGCTTTTTTCTTCTTTTTAGTAGGAGAGGAAGAGGAAGATAAGGCCTCCTCGAAGGAGGGTTTAATCAGCCCTTTCAATATTAATTTATTCTTCCTCTCTTGGAGGACTCTAGATGAAAAGGCGTGGCACACGCTACAGGACTCCTGTAGGTGCTTGGCACCTAAACAATATACGCACGAGAAGTGGTCATCGGTTATAGACATTTTATAACCACACCTCGTGCACTTTTTGAACCCGGAGGGTCTATGTTCTTTCGACATAAAGTATTGTCAAAAACCTAAAACTAGTAAAAATAGCGCTATCTATATGAAGATTTTACCACAATACAAAAAAAAAATTTTAACAAACAACTTTTTTTTTTTTTTTTTTTTTTTTTAGGACACAATACAAGTAATATCAGACGAGAACAAAATACTGAAAAGGAGGGTCAAGACCCTCTAACTTAAACGGATACTTGACCTTCTTGAAAAAATAAAGATACTAGCTGAATAATAGGGGAAGGCCCCTCTAACTTAAACGGGAAACCTTTCCCTTAATCAAACACACAATTTTCACAACAAAATGTACCAAAACACACTCGTACGACAAAAATAGCTGTTAAAACAGCTTTTTGGGTAATAATAAGAGATTTCCTGCCAGGAAATTTAGAAAGAAAACAGTACTTAGCTCAGCCAAGTTGAGACCACGTCTTAGCTTGTAAGCGGCAAACGAGATCTGGGGGATTAGTGGTGGTGCATCCTGGGATAGAAAATAGCTCAGCCAATAAGAGGCTTCGCTCTATAGCATAGCGTGCCGAGTCGGAGCAGAGGGATCGGCTCCAAGCCCATCAGTACAGAATGTAGGCGAGATAGGATCACATAACATCATATGTTTTGTGAGCGTAATGAGTTGGCAGACTTTAAAAATTCCCTACAGAATACTCAGTTGGGAAAGCAAATGAGTGTGACTAAGGAAATTATTTTATTTAGCTGGGATACAGGATCTGAATTACCTAGACATAGTAAGGCCTTAAGTTAAATTCTAGTGGCTGCCAAAAAATCAATTACTAGAAAATGGAAATCAAAACCTAAACCAACTATACTTGAAGAAGTGAATATTGTAACAGAGAAAAAGAACAGGATGGGGGATCTTTAGAAAAGAGTAGGAGTAAATTACATCGGAAAAAAATAGAAATTTTTGGAATAATACATGCAGAAAAATGTTTTGGGAGGAATGCGGATTAAGAGAAGGCAGGACGGAATAATTTATGTAATGTTGCCAAGATTATATAATGTATAACAAATTATGTGATGTATGTTGTAAATGTGAACTTGTTAATATGTTTTAATTACTTTTGTATAAATGTAAGTTTGCCTGTGTCACAAGTGATAATTCAATAAAGGTATTTTTCTAATTGTTTCCTTTTTTTTTTTTTTTTTTTTTTTTTAAGAGTTGACACTGGGATCTTTTGAACTACTGGGATTTGGAACTCCTAATTCCTATTTAAAGGTCTTTGAGAGTTTTCAAATAAGAGTCCTATGGCAGACTGAATTCCCATCCATCTCGCACCTCATGAGCTTCTCTTTTATCATTGGTGCAAAGAGAGAGAGAGAGAACCCACTAAAGGTAGTACTGGTAAAGGATGTCCTGAAGTCTGCAAAATTACAAAGGATGAACCAGGCACGGCATCTCATGGTCAACCAGGTGCCTTCCGCCCCAGCTGCTCCATCAGAAGTGTTATGGTATAGACTCATGGAGAGATATGTGATGCTACGCATGGTATACAGGGTGGCCTTCACTTGTTTAGTAGACTCCTGAGTCATGGGCAGTTCCAAATTATCCACAAATTATTCAGTTAAGTCCCTTTGGAATCTGCTCACATGGTTCAGAGAGTTTAATAGCCACACAGTAAAGACACACAAGCTGTAAGCATGCCTTCCTATACTGTCACCTTGGACTCTATTAGGGGGACAGACAGTGGAGAACTTGTCCGACAGCTCTATCTTGGTGGCTGCTGCAAACATCACTGAATCCACCACAGGACCTTTTGACCAGTGTGGTTTATCTTTAGGTGGGTACACCACCTTGTCTTTCACTGGGATTGCTTCAGATGTATCCAGGTTCTGCCATGCCCTCCTGGAGACCAAATCTATGAGGCAGTCTTGTAGGACTGACCACCTAAGAGGTAGAAAGGGCAGAGCCATACACCTCAAAGAGAAAGTACAGTGTTGTACCTACCATAAATATAGATGTTAAAGTGCTAATACAGCTGCAGTCATAACAGATGGGTTCTCCTGCCGTCAGGCGGGTCCTCGGTCGGCCGAATTCCAAAGTCTAGGTCCGGCGTCGGTTGCCGTCACTTCTTCCCTGACGTCAGTGCGACAAAGGTATAAAAGAACCAGCCGACGCCATTTTCTTCAGTTTTTCTTGCCCCAGATGTCAGGTGCCCCCAGAAGGAAGGCAATACATAAAATTATGTAATAATGCAATGCAATATAATCAAAGACCAGTAGTTGCAAGCAAATACACCATAAAAGAAGACCCCTAGAAGGGAAGGAGGGAGGGAAATCTGGACTGCAGCTGTATTAGCACTCGAACATCTACATTTATGGTAGGTACAAAACTGTACTATGTTCATCGTGCATACAGCTGCAGTCATAACAGATGGGTAGAATCCCAAAGCTAAGAAAGGGGTGGTAGGCACTAGGTGGAGCTAGGAGGAGCCAAAATGCCCTGCAAGACTGCAGTGGCAAAGCCTGCTCTAGATTTGGAGTATAATGGTAGGTTGTAGTGCTTAGATAAGGTATGCACAGAACTCCAAGTGGCTGCTTCTAAAATATCCTTGGTAGGAACTCCTCTGAGGAAGGCTGCAGAGGTGGCTGTGGCCCTGGTAGAATGAGTTCTAATGCCTGTAGGTACAGTTTTGCCATGAAAGGAATAGCAAAAGCGTATGCAGTGGGCTATCCATTTTGAGATTGTCTGTTTGGATATTGACTTTCCTTGAACTCCTACCGCACAGACCACAAAAAGCTGTTCTGATTTTCTGAAAGGTTTTGTTCTGTCCAAATAATAACGCAGTTGTCTGTTGATGTCCAAGGAATGCAGTAATCTCTCCCCTTTGTTTTGAGGATTAGGGTAAAAAGTAGGTAAATGTATGGCCTGATTTAAAGCTACCCTGGATACCACTTTAGGCATAAAGGACGGGTTGGTACGTAATGAAACACTGTCCTGATGGAATATGATAAAAGGCTGGACAGCCATAAGAGCCCGTAGTTCTGAAACTCTACGAGCTGAAGTGTTAGCCAGAAGGAAAACTGTTTTCCAGGACAAATATTGTAAATCTGATGAGGCAGCTAGCTCAAAAGGAGGCAAAGTCAGGTTTTTCCAGAATTAAATTAAGATCCCAAACAGGTATTGGTTGTTTTCTTGGAGGTCTTAAATTCTTAGCCCCTCTGAGGAACTGTCTTAATAGAGGGTGAGAGAATAAAGGTGGATCAGTGTTGTATTCTGCAGAAATGGCTGAGGCATGGATTTTGATGGAGGAGAACGAAAGTCCACTGCTTAGCAGTTCTGCCAAATATTGTAGTATTTGAGGTAAATTCAGTTTTCCAGGACACTGGCCCTTTTTCTCAATCCAAACACAAAAACGTTTCCATTTTGCAGAGTAAGCTTTTCTAGTTGATGGCCTTCTGGCCTCCAAAATGACATCTTGCACCTCCTTGGAGAGCAGGGCCTGCTGCTATGCTAAGGAATCTTCCATGCGGCTAGATTGAGTGTTTTCAGCTGACTGTGAAGAGTTTTGAAGCTGTGTTGAGTCAGAAGAAGAGGCATTAGAGGCAGGGTCCATGGTGGGGAATGCGTCAGGCTCCTCAGGAGTGGGTACCAGTGTTGCCTTGGCCAGTCCAGAGCAATGAGGATCATCTTTGGTCTGTCTGCTCTGATCTTCAATAGGACTTTGGGCAGCAGAGGAAGAGGTGGGAAGGCATAAACTGTCATTGATGTCCAAATGAAAGAGAGAGCGTCCACTCTCCAGGCCTTTGGATGGAAGATCCTTAAGCAGAATCTTGTCACTTGATGGTTTTTGTGGGAGGCAAAGAGATCTATGTCTGGCCTTCCCCATTCTTGGATTATTTCTGTAAAAACTTTTGGATGCAACTTCCATTCATGTGGATCTGTCATATTCCTGCTTAGGTTGTCTGCCAGCGTGTTTTCCTTGCCTGGCAAGTACTGTGCTTGTAGTTCCATTTGTAAGTCCATGGCCATGTTCCAAAGTGACATGGCCAATCTGCATAGGGGATAAGAATGTGTTCCTCCCTGCTTGTTTATGTACCACATAACTGTGGTGTTGTCTGTTCTTATCAATAGCTGACCTGGTTGCAGAAGGTTCTTGAAAGCTGTAATAGCTTTTATCACTGCTAGCATTTCTTTTTGATTGATGTGAAGGTGCTTTTCTTTTTGGGTCCATTTGCCCTGAATGCACCGGTCTGTCATGTGCGCCCCCCAGGCATAGTCAGAGGTGTCTGTTGTGATGACTTGATTTGCTTGAGGCTTGCTGAATGGAAGACCTGTGTTTGTTTGGCATGCTTGAGCCCACCACAGGAATTCCTTTTGCAGACATGGAATTAGTGGTATTATTGTTTCCAGACTGTGGCTGTGTTGAGACCATATGTTTTTTAGGTACCATTGTAGTTTTCTCATATGCAGCTTTGCACATGGGATTAGTAAGATGCAAGATGCCATGAATCCCAGAGCCTGCAGGATTTTTCTTGCAGTCAGCCTGGTGCAATTTGCCAGTGTTCTGAAATATTGAATTAGTTGCCCCTGCTTCTCTGGTGTGAGGTAGGCCATCTGGGTGTTTGTGTCCAAATTGGCACCCAGGAAAATTATCTTCTGAGAGGGTTTTAGTCTTGATTTCTCTTTGTTGACTGTGTATCCTAGAGAGTTTAATAACATTATTACATAAGCCAGATGTTTCAGAAGAATGTGCTTGCTGTCCGCTTGGATCAGGCAGTCGTCCAAATAAGGGTATATCTGTATCCCTTGAAGTCTGCAGTAGGCAATTACTGATGCCAGGCATTTCGTGAATACTCTGGGCGCAGTAGATAAACCAAAGGGCAATACAGAGAATTGATAAGGGGTTGAACCTGCAAGAAATCTGAGGTATCTTCTGCAATTTTGTCTGATTGGGACATGCAGGTATGCCTCCTTGAGGTCCAATGTTACCAGCCAAGACTCCTTGCCCAGCATGGGAAGAAGTTGCTGTAGAGTGAGCATCTTGAATTTTGGTACGAGTAGGAATGTGTTTAGGATGGAAAGATCCAAAATAGGTCTCCAATCTTTTCCCTTCCATGGCACCAGAAATAGCCTGGAATAAAAACCTTGACCTTGTTCGTGTGTAGGTACCTCTTGAATAGCTTTCATGTTTATAAGATCTGAAATTTGCTTTTGTGCCTCTGCCCTTTGATTGTGTGGCAGGTTTGGCATGCCTTTCATTTTTGGAAGGGTATGAAAATGGAATTTGTAGCCTCTGTTTATAATGTTCAGGATCCATTTGTCCTTTGTGACAATATGCCAATTTTTTGAGAATAGTGCCAGCTTTCCTCCTAAGGGGGCTGCCATTTGAAACCTGGTTGGCATGCAAAGGGGAAAGTCATTGGTTTTGCTTTCTGAAAGATTGCGAGTTGTCCTCACCACCTCTTTGTGTAGGAGCTTGCCATTGTCTGCCTCTGTACGAGCCTTGTGTTTGTCCTCTGCCCCTCGGGTGCCTGTACCTGCCTCTTTGGGGTCTGTCTGTGGCAGGAAAGGACCAGTTTTTGGAAGGCCAATTTCTACTAAAGCGTGGGGGTTGAACCTGCAGAAATTCTTTCACAGTTTGCATTGATTTAGCCTTTTCCTCCATTTTCCGTAATACTTCCTCAGCATTTGCCCCAAATAGTACATCCTTTTGAAGAGGGGCGTCTAGTAATTTAGCTTTGACATGATCAGGAGGCAAGGCTTGTTCCTTGAGCCAGGCATGCCTACGTATGACTGAGCCTGTTACAGCAGCTCTACATGAGGCCTCTAGAGCATCAAAACCGCATTGTAAGGTATGTTTACCCACTTGTTCTGCACTATGCATCAAATCCTGCAACTCCATGTCTGGTTGTTCAGGTTGTGACATTTTACTTTTCAATTGAGATAACAGAAACTGTTGGTATTTTAGCATATGAAACTGACAGTTTAAGGGCCTCATGGATAAGGTAGCCGAGGTATATACCTTTTTCCCCACCTTTCTAAGGATCTGGAATCTCTCTAGGAAGGCAATGGGTTTTTGGCAATGGAGGCCTTAACTCCCTTGGGCCCCTGTGAGATGGTTTCTAGGTCAGCAGCATGGCTTTTGTATAGAAATTGGTGTGAATCAGGAACCCTGTAGTACCTGTCAGGCTTAACTGGAGCTGGAGGAAGAGAGTCCAGGTTAAGGCAGGCCTCCGAGTAAACATCATCTAGGATGTCCAGGACAGGAGGTATAGCCAGAGGCCTGTGCTGGGGTAACAAAAGAAATTCCCTGAGCCTTTTCTTGGAATCTGAATAACCCTGGCCTTCCCAGTGGAAGTGTTCCCTTAAGGCATGCAGAGTTTCATCAAAAGAGTAATCCTCAGGGGGGGAAACAGAAGGAATAGATTCCTCTGCATCAGAGTCTTCAAAAGGGGAGTAAGCCTGTTCCTGATAATCAGAGTGCTCTGAAATAATGGAACCCTGATCAGAGGAGGGGGAATCTTCCTACACTCTGGGTCTTTTGTCCGAAGGTGGCTGAGAACCTCTGATTAGAGTAATTAAATCCTCAGCCATTTTAAGCATCTGTTTCTTAGGTATGGGGCCTGGAGATGGGCCCTGTGTAGCTGGTCTCTTAGGGTGCATGGTAGCTTTAGACTTGGTGAAAGCCTTGATGGAGAAAGAAGAGGAAGGTCTGAAGACACCTTGAGTGGAGGTGGACCTGTCCACATTCTGTGTTTCAATGCCAAGCGTGGCTTCGGTATCTGTAGTCAGGGTGTGGGCCAAGGAGCCTGCGACCTCGGGTACAGGAGACACTGCCAAAGATGTGTCGGCGGTAATCAGGGGCTGCGTAGGCGCCTCGCTGAGAACCGGACCACGTGTAGTCGGCTTTGGCGTGGTGTCGGTAGAGGCCATGGACCTCGAATGTCGGTCCTTGTCTTTGCGTTTTTTAGACAAAACCGGAGTCAGAGTATCCGACGACATAGTATAGTTAAATGCTTTCCCAAAATAATGCTGGGCGAACTCCGCCCGACGCTTAATAGTGCGTTTGTTGACTTTAGCACAAAAGCGACAGACCGAGACGTCGTGGTCTGGGCCTAAACAAGGTATACAGAGGGAATGGAAATCCTTATGCGGTATTTGCTTCCCACAAGAAATACAATTATTAACTTTGTCTGGCATCAGTCTGAGGCAAGAAAAAGTTTCCCCAATGGGGTAACTTGGCTTTTAAGAAGACTTCGGTTCCAAATTTTTCATAATCTCAGGAGCTGGCCGACCGGCACTTGCGAACTGCTTCTGCTTCGGGCACCGCGCGGCAAGAAAGACTGAAGAAAATTCCGTCGGCTGGTTCTTTTATACCCCTGTCACACTGACGTCAGGGAAGAAGCGACGACAACCGACGCCGGACCTAGACTTTGGAATTCGGCCGACCGAGGACCCGCCTGATGGCAGGAGAACCCATCTGTTATGACTGCAGCTGTATGCACGATGAACATCTGCCTCATCCTGACAGGGTGGTTCTGATGACCAAGATCCCCTCTGCTTTATTAATTCAAGGACCTCATCAAAACTGTCTTCTTCTGCAGGGGATCAAAGGAGGTCCTCCCTTTTATCCAAGCCTACACGTTTTCTTTCTTGGGATCTCTGCCTTTGACTGGTCAGAGTTCAAGGAAGAGTCATATCACACTGACTATGCAATCCTAAAGGATACAGATCTACTGGGAACCTTGATGAAAGAGTGAAATTGCCGATAGGTGGGCAACTAGGACTGGGAGTTTGCACTGGTGAAAGTCCTGTTTGCAGCTTTGGGCGAACAGGCTATCATCCTCTCCACAACCTTGAAGGAAGATCCAGAGTTTGCCTGCATCAATGGCTCGCTCCTCGAAACAGACTCCTCCCCTGGCAAGGTAAAAGTGGGTGGCACCAAAGAGTATAACCCTAATACTAAGGGCCCAGAAGGCCTTAAGACAGAGCTTGGTACCACTGGTTCGACTGCCATGAGCGCTAACAAAAATGGTTCCAAATAAGGTTACCTGGCAAAGGGTGCCAGGAACTTGATGTCAATTGATCAGGTACAAGACTCAACTGACAACAAAGGGACTGGTGTCGAATGAGATGGATGTGAAGCTATCGACACTGGAGCACAGATGGTAGCTGGAGCCAAAGATATAAACTCCAGGTGGAATGCCGGCTATGAAACTACCAGTGCAAAAAATGACACTAGGAGGTGTGTGTGTGTGTGTGTGTGTGTGTGTGTGTGTGTGTGTGTGTGTGTGTGTAGGGGGGGCAACCCAATCCTCCCTGCTACTAGAGGGGGAAAGGATGATGCCTGGTTCCACTTGTGTCTTCTGAAAAGCCTATCATGGATTCCCAAACAGCTTCTGTTGTGCTTCAAACTGCATGTATGGAATTCAGGGAAGAGGAAGAGGCCTTGAGGACATAAAATGGGACATCTCTCTCAAAAGAGTATCTACTTACTGTCTTGGCTGGAAACCTACCTACTTACTGTCTTGGCTGGAAACCTACCTCTAATTACAATAATCTCTAAAACTGCAGACTTCCATTTTGTTTCTCGAGAGGGAGAAACTTTTAGTTATGTACTTACCATAACTTTAGATGTTTGGGATCCATCTCGCCTACATTCTGTACTTATGGGTTCGGAGCCGATCCTCGGCTCCGACTCGGCACGCTATACTATAGAGCGAAGTCTCTTATTGGCTGAGCTATTCTATATCCCAGGATGCACCACCACCAATTCCCCAGATCTTGTTTGTCCGCACACATGCACCCACACATGCACTGCTGATATAACATTGCCAGATGTTTCAAGATGAAACGGTCGAACTTGAACCGTCCGGTCTCTTCTGGTCTCCAAGGCAGGGGGAAGGAGGGTGGATTAGAATGTGGCGAGATGGATCCCAAACATCTAAAGTTATGGTAAGTACATAACTAAAAGATGTTATGTGATCCTATCTCGCCTACATTCTGTACTGATGGGACAGCGTCCCTAGCACCTGATTCCTGGGTGGCTCACTGGAAAACACTCCTGAGAACTGTGGAACCGAAGGAAGCTCGCCCCCGAGATGCCACATCCAATTTGTAATGGGAAATAAAGGTGTGAGGAGAGGACCAGGTAGCCGCAGCACAAATGTCACTAATGGCAAGCTTAGAATGAAATGCTGTTGAAGTAGCCATAGCCCTTGTAGAATGAGCTTTTACAGTGGTTGTAAGCTCTCTATTAGAAAGAAAATAAATATGACCGATACAGTCTCTGATCCACTTGGCAAAAGTGACCTTCGTGACAGCTTTGCCCAATCTATTGTCTGAAAAGGACACAAATAACTGATCTGTCTTCCGTGTTTGGTGCGTCCTATCCAAGTAGAAATGCAATTGTCTGTGAACATCTAATGAATGGAAGATATATTCTGCTCTGTCTGAGTAATTGGGGAAGAAAACTGGAAGTTCCAAAGACTGTTGAAGACAGAAACTAGAACAAACTTTGGGAACAAAAGATGGATTAGGCCTAAGGGATACTCTATCCTTGTGAAAAACCAGGTACGGCGGTTTGACACATAGGGCTTGAAGTTCCGAAACTCTTCTGGCTGATGTAATTGCCACCTAAAAAGCAGTTTTCCAGGAAAGAAATTTCAAGTCAGAAGTTGCTGCTGGTTCGAAGGGGGAAGAGGTCAAGGCACCTAACACGAAATTGAGATCCCATGGCGGAGCAGGATGAGAAACTGGAGGACGTAGCAGCCCAGCACCTTTCATGAAGGCTTTACACAACTTATTGCTCATCAAAGGTGGGTCTATACTTTCATGAAAATTAGAAATAGCTGCTAATTGAACCTTAATGGTAGAGACCGAAGAACCTTGATTGAATAGGGAAGCTAAGAATTTCAAAACGTCCGCCACCGGGGCAGTAATGGGATCTAATCCCCGGAGTTGGGCCCAAATGGTGAATCTCTTCCATTTACTATTATACATCTTCTTAGTCGAATTCTTGTGGGCCGAGGACAAGATATGTATAACGTCTGAGTCCAAAACCTGGTTCCTGACTATAGTTGGAAGTGGAGGAGCCAAGCTGTTAACTTCAGAGAGTGAAGGGACTGGTGAAGCTGTCCCGACTGGTGGATCAAGAGATCTGGAACCTGGTCCAGGAACCATGGACCGTCCAGTGCGTATTTCCGAAGAAATGGCAGCCAGACTTGACGAGGCCAGTATGGGGCAATTAAAATCATCTTGCACTGCAAGTGAATCGCCTTCTGGATCACCCTGGGGAGAAGGGGAACTGGTGGAAAGGCGTATAGTAAGCCGGTGGGCCAAGCTTGGACTAGGGCGTCCTTGGGAAACCCCCCCGGAACCGGGGTAAGAGAAAAGAACTGTAGACATTTCGTGTTGAGGGGAGTTGCAAAGAGGTCGCAACAAGGAGTTCCCCATCTTCTGAAGATCTGAAATGCTACTCTGTCGTTCAGAGACCACTCGTGCGGGGAAAGAATGGTTCTGCTCAGTCTGTCGGCTATCACATTGGATCTCCCTGGAATGTGTGTTGCTACCAAGAAACGGTTGGTTGCAACAGCCCAATTCCATACTTTCATGGCCTCTCTGCAAAGAGGGTAGGACCTGGTTCCTCCCTGCTTGTTCAGATACCAGACTACTGACATGTTGTCGGACTGAACGGCAATCATACCTTGGGGGAGGTAGTTGTGTAATGCTTGAAGAGATAGAAGCACTGCCCTCATTTCCAGTATGTTGATGTGTAGGGAACTCTCGTCGGGGTGCCACTTGCCTTGAACTGACCTGCCCAGGTAATGTCCTCCCCACCCCGTCTGGGAGGCGTCCGTAGTCAAAGTGGCCACTGGAGGAGGAGGAACGAAGGGTCGCCCCTGATCCACGTTGGAGGAGGTAAGCCACCAACGGAGGTCCTGTTTGCACGTCTCCGTGATTATAATTTGGTGACTGAGAGGAAGCTCCTGATACGACCACTGGACCGAAAGGAGCCACTGGAGAATCCTCATGTGTAATCTTGCTAAGGGGACCAGGAGAACGGTAGCCGACATGGAACCCAACAGTTGTAGGACCATCCTTGCTGGGGCTCGGCGTTTGAGGAGCAATGCTCGGACTTGAGATTGTAATGTTTTTATTCTCTCTATAGGAAGAAAGACCCGCATTTGCTTTGAGTCTATCTCTACCCCGATAAACCGTATATGCTGAGATGGCAGCAACACAGACTTTGCCCAATTGAAGGTGATTCCTAGGGAGGTTCCTAGAGATATAGTGGCTGCTAGGTTCTGTAATAGTAGATGCCTGGAGGTGGCAGTTAGGAGCCAGTCGTCTAGATACGGAAACACCTGGAATCCTAGACCTAGACTCCTCAGGTGAGCAGTCACCACCGCCAAACATTTGAACACCCTGGGGGCTGTGGTGAGACCAAAGGGCAGTGCGCAGAATTGGAAATGACTGTCTCCCAGGCTGAAGCGCAGATGTCTCCTGAACGCCTGATTTACCTGAATGTGATAATAGACGTCGTTGAGATCTATGGAGCACATCCAAACACCTTTCTCCAGTAGCGAGAGAATGGATTGTAAGGTGACCATCCGGAACTTGGACTTCTTGACTGATCGATTCAGGTTGCTGAGATCCAAAATGGGCCTCAAGTCCCCGGTCTTTTTTGGCACCAAAAAGAATTTTGAGTAAGTCCCTAATCCGGTCTGGTCTACGGGGACCGGTTGGATGACTCCTTTTTGAAGCAGCTTTGAAATTTCGATGGCTGCAATATCCCATTGACTGGGTGGCGGGTCCGGGATTTTCCTGGATGGAGGGGGGGTGTGTGAAAAGGGAATGACGTAACCTCCGGCGATGATTCGGAGCACCCATTGGTCCTGAGTGATACTCTCCCAGGCCTTTAGGTGCCTCGGCGACCCCGACTGGCTCCGGAGCTGCGCAGTCGGGCAATCCTTCAGGGATGCTGAGAGGTTAAAGAGCCACGAAAGGACTCATGGTCTCCAGTGTTGCGGGGGCCTCTGCCGCCTCTGGGACGGCGTCTTCCTGAAAAATTTCCCCCTCCTCTGCCTCTAGAAGGGGGATCGTCCTGCTGTGAGGGGTAATTCTTCTGAGATTTACGGAACCACATTTTCCCTCCTCTTTTAGCCTTGGGATAAGGCCAAAAGGGAGAGGAAAACCGTGCCCCTACGGCAGACAAAGTCTTACCCTCTTGTTCACAGTGGGTCAAGGTGTCCTTTACCTTGGGTCCAAACAAAGAGGACCCATCAAAGGGAGCGTCGGCAAAGGAAGACCTCCGCAAAATGACACAGGCGGAGCCAGGCTTGTCTCCGTAGAGCAACACCCGTACCCGCCACTCTACTCGCCCCCTCGGCTGCATACGAAATGAGCCTCATGGACGAATTCGATATCGACGATAGGGTAGCCAACTGAGAGCTAACCATCTGGGCCAACTGCTCAGGTAGGTTACCAGAGTGGGTATCTGAGAGTTCCTTGATCAGGTCCCTCTGAAGTCTAGTGAAGTGCGTGAGGTAATTCAGAGACCTTAATGTAAAGGCTGCTGAAGTAAGGGTGCGCTTCCCGTACTGGTCCATGCTCCTAGACTCCTTATTAGGAGGATGGACGGACGTCGAAGCCTCTGCCACATCTTGCTGGGTAGCAGATGCCACCACCATAGCATCTACAGCCACACCCTTGGTGAGAAATTCCTTTTCCGGGGGCACTGACAAAAATTTGTTAGGGCGAGCAGGCACCGGTTCCACAGAATCTGGATGTTCCCACGCCCTTCGAGAGATCAAATCCAGGAGCACATCGAAGGGCGTAGACACCCAGGAGGCGGAGGGCTGAGCCCCGAAGGCCTTGAGGAACACCGACTCGTCAGCGGAAGGGGGTTTGGTCTGCCAGCCGCCTCATTGTTTGAGGACTTCCAGGATGTCCGCAAAGGAGACATCATCCGAGGACGACTTGGGGGACCCTTCCGCATCATCAAGATCGGTGTCGGAGGTGATAGACTCGTCAGGGGAGTCGACGTGCTTCCTCTTGCACTGTTTTTTTTCTTGGGGGTTCCTCCGAAGACTCTTCAAAGGGACCTCCAGGAAGAAGGGGACCCCCAATGGGGGTGACCTCAGGCCCCAGGGCTCCGCTGTCTTGAGACAGGGGGACTACCAAGGACCCAGTCTCCATGCCTAGGGAAGGTGCCGGGGAGACGGTGGAGGTAGCCAAAGAAGATTTGGCCAAAGCACTCCTCATGGCTCTAAAGGCCGGACCCCCAGAATCCTGGGAAGGTCCGACCCCCAAAGCCATAACAGCAGGCGGCACTCCCGCAGCCGACGCACCGAGAGAGAGGCTCGGAACCGAAAACATCGGTCCCGAAGCGTCACCCCCGGGGCCGACCGAGGAGGTCCGCGTACCGAACTCTGACCCGAAGGCCCGAGTAGGAGTAAGGGTCGGAGCCGACCCAGACACCTCCATCGGCTCCACCAGCACCGACTCCAACGGTGCCGAAGCTGTTGGAGGAGGAATCAAGGCTAAAGGGTGGACCATCGGCTCCGAAGCCGACTGGGCTGGAGCCGAAACTAGCTTTTGGAAGACTGGAGACTGAAACAGCCTTTGGAGCACCCTGTCAATGTCCGAATCCGACATCTTGGAAGACCGGGAGGAGATCGAACGGGTCCGACTAGACTTCTCCACCGGCTCCGAAGGACTGGGGGACCGGCTCCAAATTGTCTCGATCAAAATCGGTGCCGAAGGAGACTCCATTGTAATTTCCCTCAGTGCTGAAGAGGACTTTGGCGCCGAAGGGGAAGAGTCTGAGCGAACAACCCTCATCGGCTCCGAAATCAACGGAGCCGATGAAGGTGACCCGCCTCTCGAAGCTCCAGCCATCGGCTCCGAAGCCAGAGGAGTCGAGGCTGGAGGCATCGAGGCAGACCGTTCCGCCCTCGGCTCCGAAGTCCGTGGAGCCGATGGAGAAGCCTGCCGAGATCTCTTGGTGGTTGGTTCCGACGGACTGGTCGGAGCCGACGATTTCTTTTTCTTCGAGGGAGAAGAAGAGGAAGATAAGGCCTCTTCAAAAGTAGGTTTGATAAGTCCTTTTAGAATCAATTTATTTTTCCTCTCTTGGAGGACTCGAGAGGAAAAAGTGTGACACACACTACAAGACTCATGAAGGTGTTTTGGTCCTAAACAGTACACGCATAGGGAGTGATCGTCCGTTATGGACATCTTGTAATTGCATCTAGTGCATTTTTTAAACCCAGAGGGTCTGTGCTCTTTTGACATAATGCCAAACAGTTAGAAAAAAAAACACAGGAAAAAACTGAATAACCAGAACAATTTCACTTTACAGTAAAATAGAAGTTAACAAAAGGGTCACACAACAGGAGGGCCAAGAACCCTCTAACTAAAAACGGGTACTTGACCACCTCACGAAACGCTACACAAAAAGGCTCACTCACGCACGAGGGGAAGGCCCCTCTAACTTAAACGGAAACCTTTCCCTGAAACACAATTTTTACCACAAAAACAATTCAGAAAGCTCACTGATACACAAAGATAGCCGTTAAAACAGCTTTTGGTTAAGTTTAAGAAAATTCCTGACAGAAAATTCTAATAAAGAAAGCACTTAGCTTTGTAAGCGGCAAACGAGATCTGGGGAATTGGTGGTGGTGCATCCTGGGATATAGAATAGCTCAGCCAATTAGAGACTTCGCTCTATAGTATAGCGTGCCGAGTCGGAGCCGAGGATCGGCTCCAAACCCATCAGTACAGAATGTAGGCAAGATAGCATCACATAACATCCAGTCTTCTCAGTATTAGGGGAGGTGGTAGCAGCCTAATTATCATTTTTTTTTCTTTCTCTCCTCCTTGTCTTTATCATTTTCTTTTTTTCTTCTCAGATCTTTTTGCTTGATCAGCAGGAAGGAGTCTTTTCAAAATAAGTTTAGATCTTTTGTCTGACAAGGAACAGGATTCAAACCTTTTACAGATAGAGCATACTACATTGAAGTGCTCTGGTCCTACAACCCTCGGATACTTCATGTACATCCTAAGATGGGATCTTATGTTCACACTTTGAGCTTTTGTTAAAAGTTTTATCCATGATGATTCTAAGTACAAGAATGAGAAAACAAAAAATATGGAAAACAGTAACCTTATAATTACTTAAGAAAAACACAAAACTAAGGCACCTAAAGCTATTATTTTTTTAAAACTCTAAATACAGACAGGCCAAAAAAATGACACTAGGCAACCACCTTAACAATTTTCTCTAACATATTTCCCTACAAAGTTTTGCCATGTCAGTCAGTAACAAGTCAGCGATGCCTTATACAATTCAACAATTAGAACATTTGACTTAGAATTGGCTGGAATCATGATCCTAATTGCTATGCCATTAAAAAGATCTGAATGGAAGGTTTTCAGGGGACTACAGGAAAGTTTGCAGGAGAAGACACTAGCAAAAGCGCAAGATCTGATCCAAAGGCAGGCTCAGTACCAAACTGTCAGATCAGACAGACTGATGAAACAGGATCAACCAATGTTCAGTGTAGTTTGAAAGTGAAAGCTCATAAGAAGTCAGCTTCTTCTGGGAAACCTTTTTTTTAATTATTTGGACCCTGCCCACCCCCCCATCCCAATGAACACCAACCCTTGTCCCCCCATTCCTACTGGCCTTTTCATTCTCCTGTCCACCAGTGTCCTGGCACACTATGAGAGAGAGGCATGAGCTGGTAATCACGGTCATCAGCCAACAATGTTTGAAAGAGATATGAATGCTAGAAAGTTGGTATGCTAGGTGAAATTCTTGGTTATAGTCAGGGTGTCCCACAGGGCTCGGTTCTAGACCCTTACTTATTTAGATTGTATCTTTCAGACATAATTTTTTCATCTGAGGTGTTCTACATTCTATATGCAGATGGCCTGAAGTTGGGTAAACTGACTGCATGCATTACAGATACGGCATGGAGAATAATATACTGATAAATGCATAAAAAACTAAACATATGGGATTTTGGAGACTAACTGAAAGGTGAACATTTAATTCAGCATACAGTGACTGAAACTGTAGATTCATTTACGGACCTGCATATATGGGTAAATCCAGCTTTGAGTTTTTCTAATCATATTAACCAACTGGTTAATGACAGTTACAGAAAGAAAAGTTATGTACTAACCATAATATTCCATCTGCATTGTCCATTTTTATTCTTTCTCAACAAATGGGTTCAGATCCAATCCTCTGATCTGACTCAACCACTTTCTAAAGATTCTAGGATCTGAATCTCGAGCCCCTCCCTTACCCATAATGCTCCTGGCCACACCACTACCTCAGATCGACTTTGCTGCTGTTATATACATTATAATCATACAATACAATAACAACGCTAGGACAGGAAAGTGACAGCCGAAAGATCAGGCACTCAAACAGGAACTATGGATCCTAATAACACCTCTGTTAGGTCTCTCTCAAAGGTAAGGATGGGGGGGTTGAGGAAGAATGAAAATGGACAACACAGACGGAACATTATGGTGAGTACATAACTTCTCTATCTGATGCTGTCACCTTCATTTATTCCTCCATTGCAAACTGGACATTACTTCTAGAAAGAGAACTGCCTTTGATTCCGTGCTCTGGAATATCCTTCCATGAGGGCCATGGCAGAACCAAAGGCAGCTCTATTTCTGGAAATAATGTCAAATATGCAATGCGCAATAAAGGTATGAGTGTCAGACCAGGTAGCAGCTGCACAGATATCATCAATAAAGGCTCTAGCCCAAAAGGCCACTGATGTAGGCATTGACCTGGATGAATATGCTTTTGGTTGTTCCGGTAAAGCAATAGCTTTCATGGAATAAATATATGAAATGCAATCTTTTATCCATTTAGCCAATGTAGTTTTAGAAACTGGTCTCCCTAAAGTTTTACTAGTAAAAGGGACAAATAATTAATCAGTCTTTCTGAACTTCTTGGTCCTGTATAGATAAAAATGAAGTTGCGTATGTACAGCAAGATGATGAAGGATGTATTCTCCTTTGTTTTCAAATTTGGGCAAGAAAACTGGCAAACTGATGTCCTGGTTGATACTGGTTTCAGAAGCAATTTTAGGTAGGAAAGAAGGATTTGCATGTAAAGTAACCCTGTCCTTGTGAAATATCAGATATGGTGGTTTGGAAGACAATGCTTAGAGTTCAGATACTCGTCTTACAGAAGTTACAGCTATTAGAAAAACAGTTTTCTAAGAAAGAAACTTCAGATCCACTTTAGCTAATGGTTCAAAGGGAAAGAGTACTAATGTTTGCAAAACCACAGTAAGGTCAGAAGGTGGGGTAGGGTCTTTTACTGGAGGTCTAAGTAAGAGGGTACCCTTAAGAAAGGTTTTACATAGTTTGGATGATGCTAAAGGAGAAGCATTATCCCGAATGTGATAGTTCGAGATGGCTGCTAACTGAACCTTGACAGTGGAAAAACTTTCTCTACTCTGGAAAATCGAGGCAAGGAAATCTATAATAGCTGGAAGCAAAGTAGTAAAGGGATCTAATTCTCTCTGATGAGCCTAGAGAGAAAAACTTTTCCATTTACTTTTGTAAATGTTTCCTTACTGAAGGCTGATGAGAAGAGATCAGGATTTTTCGAACGGGTAGGAAAGCCTAGACATCTAGCCCATCATCGGAATTGGAGAAACCACGCAGTCAACTTGAGTCCTGCAATGTCTGGGTGAACTTGCCCTGATAGGTGAGATAGGAGGTCTGGACTAGGGTCCAGCATCCAAAGAGGACGTACTACATGAGACCAAAGGAAGGGGAAACCACACTTTGAGGCCAAAAGATAGCAATGAGGATTACTGTGCTCTTCAACTGAAGTGCTTTCTGAAGAAACTTGGGGATGAGCGGCAGGGAAGCATACGGATAAAAAAGACCAGAGGGCCAAACATGGACTAGAGCATCTCTCAGTGACTGTCACTGAGGTGGGATAAGGGTAAAGAACCTGCTGTATTTGTTGCTGCTGGGAGATGCAAATAGGTTGCAGCAAGGTTGACTCCATTTGTGGAAGAACATGTTCACCACTGATTGAATGGGAGACCACTCATGAGGCATTAGGATGGTCCTTCTGAGTTTGTCTGCTAGAATGTTGGATTTCCCCAGTATGTGCATTGCTACAAGAAAGTGGTTGGATGAGAACTCCTACTGCCTCACTGTCATTGCTTCTTGACAAAGGGGAAGGATTTGGCTCCGCCCATTTGTTGATGTAACAGAATACTGACATTGTCCATTTGTACTGCAATAGCCCCTAGAGGGAGAAAGCTCTGAAAGACCTGCAATGCTAGAAGCACTGCTCTCATCCCTAGGACATTGATATGCAAATTGGTCTTTTGAACAGTCCATCCCAAGTAATGCCCCCCCCAACTGGGAGGCATCTGTGGTCAACATGGCACTGGGGGAAGAAGGAATAATGGATAACCTTAATCGATCTCCTTGGAGTAGAACCACAAAACAAGAGACTACAAACTCAGACAATTTTATCAGATGATTAAACTGAGAACGATGAAAAGACCACTATACCACTAGGGTCCTTTGGAGAAGTCTCATGTGTAAGTGGGCAAGGGAATTAGAGTTTCATGTTTAAGTGGGCAAGGGAATTGGAGTTATAACAGCAGCCACTGACCCTAGTGCTTTGAGGATCAGTCTTGCTTGGGAAGTAGGAACGCAAAGAAAGTACAGTTGTGTACACTTACCATAAATGTAGATGTTCGAGTGTATTCACCGTTGCAGTCATTACATCTGGGTTATCCTGCTGGCAGGTTGCCCTCAGTCGGCCTGAATTCGAAAGTCTTGGGTCCTGTGTCGGTCGCTGCCGCCTCTTCCCTGACGTCAGGTCGTCAGGGGTATAAAAGATGCAGCCTACGACATTTTATTCAGTTTTTCGTGCTCCAGATGTCAGGTGCCCCCAAAAGGGTAGGCTAAAATTATGCAAATAAAACATACATGCACCAAAATAAGCTTTACCTTCATCTATAAGCAAATACACCACCTAGGTTGTATAGATTAGAGAAGTAAAGATAAGTTCCAGCAAAAATAAAGGGGGTGGCGGGTGGGTAACCTGGACTGCAACAGTGAATACACACGAACATCTACATTTATGGTAAGAGTACACAACTGTACTATGTTCTTCGTGTTTCACTGTTGCAGTCATTACATTTGGGTTGAGTCTCAAAGCTATGGTTGGGTGGCTGGAGCCAGACAGCATTAGGAGCGACTATGAGGCCCTGCAGAACTGCAGTGGCAAAGCCTGCCCTGGATTTAGAGTAAAGAGGTAGATTGTAATGTTTTGCAAAGGTATGCACTGAACTCCAAGTAGCAGCCTCTAAAATGTCTTTGGTTGGTACTCCCCTGAGAAAGGCTGCAGAAGTGGCTGCAGCTCTGGTTGAATGTGGCCTAATGCCCTTGGGCACTGTTTTGCCATGCTGTGAGTAGCAGAAACGAATGCAGTGACCTATCCACTTTGAAATAGTATGCTTGGAGATAGTCTTTTCTTGTGATGCTGTGGCATATGCCACTAGTAATTGTTCTGTCTTTCTGAAAACTTTAGTTTTGTACAAGTAAAATCTAAGTTGTCTGTGTACATCCAAAGAATGCAGAATTTTCTCCCCCTTGTTCTATGGATTTGGAAAAAAAGTTGGCAAATGAATTGTTTGGTTAAGGGCTAAACTGGATGCCAACTTAGGCATAAATGTAGGGTTTATTCTCGGAGAGACCCTGTCTGGATAAAAAATGATAAAGGGTTCCACAGCCATGAGAGCCTGTAGCTCTGAAACTCGTCTTGCAGAAGTTAATGCTAGGAGCAAAGCTGCTTTCCAAGATAAAAACTTTATATCCGCAGTAGCAGCTGGCTCAAAAGGGGGTAAGGTGAGTTTTTCTAAGAGATAATTGAGGTCCCATGCAGGTATTGGCGTTCTCCTTGGAGGCTTTAAGGTTTTGGCTCCTCTGAGGTACTGCTTTAATAAAGGATGAGAAAAGAGTGATGGCTCTGTATTGTAATGAGCCAAAATGGCAGAGGCATGGATTTTAATTGATGAAAAAGATAGGCCTTTGTCCAGCATCTCAGTTAAGTATTGCAAAATCTGAGGAATATTTGGGACAGCTGTATCAATTCCTTGAGTTTGGTTCCAAGAGCAAAATCTCTTCCATTTCCCAGCATAGGATTTTCTAGTACTAGGCCTTCTGGCTTCTAGAATGACATCCATCACAGCTTTACTGAGAGGTGTGGTTTGTATGGCTACATTATCCGCCATGCTGCCAGGTTTAGGGTCCTGAGTTGGCTGTGCAGAATCTGATTGTTTTGCTGGGACAGTAGATGAGGTATTTGAGGTAAGGTCCAGGCTGGGCATTGGGACAAGTTACTTAAGATTGGATACCAGTATTGCGTGGCCAGTCTGGGGCAATCAGAATCATTTTTGGTTTCTCCTGCCTGACCTTTAGGAGTACCTTAGGGAGGAGAGGCAGTGGAGGAAAAGCATATACTGATAGGCTTGTCCAGTTGAAAGATAAGGCGTCCACTTTCCAAGCTTGTCTGTGATAAGTCCTTGTGCAGAATCTTTTTAGTTGATTATTTTGAGGGGAGGCAAATAGATCCATGTCTGGGCGTCCCCATTTCTTGGTTATGCTGAAGACTTGTGGATCCAGGTGCCACTCGTGGGGATCCATGAGGTTTCTACTTAGTCTGCCAGAGTATTTTCTTTTCCTGGCAGGAATTGTGCCTGCAGATGAACTTGGTAAGTCAATGCTATGTCCCCAATAAAGCCATGGCTAGTCTGCACAGGAGATAAGAATGAGTGCCCCCCTGCTTGTTTATGTACCACATGACCATGGTGTTGTCTGTCTATCAGTAGTTGTCTCGGATGTAGTAGGTCCTTGAAGGCTGTCAGGGCATTTTGAACAGCTAGCATCTCTTTTTGATTGATATGTACATGCTTTTGGTTTGTGGACCATGTGCCCTGAATGCCTCTTCCTGCCATGTGTGCCCCCCAGGCATAATCTGATGCATCCGTCGTTAGGCTCTGCCTGGCTGGGAGTAGAGAGAATGGCTGTCCCTTGTTTTGGTGACGAGCCTTTGCCCACCATCGAAACTCCTGTTGCAGGCAGGGAATTAGAGTAATCATTGTTTCCAGACTGTGGTAGTGTTCTGTCCAGACACTTTTTAGGTACCATTGAATTTTCCTCATATGCAGTCTTGCATATGGAATTAGTAAGATGCAGGATGCCATGAAGTCCAAAGCCTGCAGAATGTTTCTTGCAGATAACTGGGCCTTTGTTGCCATTTCCTTGAAATAAGTAGTCAGTTGTCTTTGTCTGTCTGGAGTGGATAAGTCATCTGGGCAGTTGTATTTAAGCTTGCACCCAGGAATATTATCTCTTGAGAGGGTACTACTTTTGATTTCCTTTTGCTGACTGTGTACCCTAGGCATGTTAAAAGTCTTATCATAAACATCAGATGCTGTAGTAGAATGTCCTTGCTCTCTGCTTGTATGAGGCAGTCATCCAAGTAGGGATATATTTGTATTCCTCTTTGTCTGCATTAAGTAATTACTGGTGCCAGGCACTTTGTGAAGACCCTGGGTGCAGTAAATAAGCCAAAGGGCAGTGCAGAGAATTGGTAATGCTTTGAGCCAGCCTTGAATCTGAAGTACCTTCTGCATGATTGTCTGATTGGGACATGCAGGTATGCCTCTTTTAGGTCTAAAGTCACGAGCCAAGCCTTGCTGCCCAGTATGGGCAGAAGCTGTTGTAAGGTCAACATCTTGAATTTTGGTATATCCAGGAAAGTGTTTAGAATACATAGGTCCAGTATTGGTGTCCATGCATTGTCATTTCTGGGTACCAAGAACAGTCTTGAGTAAAATCCTTGTCCCTGCTCTTGCTGTGGCACTTGCTGAATAGCCCTCATGTCCATGAGAGCTGTGACTTGTTTTTGAGCCTCTGCCCATTGATTTTTTGGCAGGTCTGGCCAACTGTTTTGCCCTTGGCAGGGTATGGAAATGAAACTTGTAGTCTTGTGACACTATGTCTAGAACCCATTTGTCCTGGGTTATAATGTGCCAATTTTGAGAAAAAAGTGCGAGTTTTCCCCCTAAGGGTGCTGCCAGAAAATAAGTGCTTGGTGCAGGCAGGGGGAAGTCATTGGGACTGTTTCCTGTATGATTGTGCTTTGTCTTCTCCACCTTTGGAGGTAGAAGCACTCCACTGTTTAGGCCTGTGGGATCCCTGCGGCTGTGACTTGCCTCTAGGGCGTCTGGATCTGCCCCTTTGAGGTCTGTCTGAGACTGGAAAGGACCAATTCTTTGTTGACCAGTATCTGCTAAATCTAGGTGGCTGTACCTGTAAAAAATCCTTGACCGTTTGCATAGATTTAGCTTTGTCCTCCATTTTCTTTAACACCTCTTCGGCCTTAACACCAAACAAGGTATCATGTTGTAAAGGAGCATCTAATAATTTTGCTTTAACATGGTCAGGCAGAGTTTGTTCCTTTAACCAAGCATGCCTCCTAATGACAGAACCCATAACAGTGGCCCTGCAGGAAGCCTCCAGAGAATCAAACCCATATTGCAAGGTATGCCTACCAACTTGTTCAGCTGCATGCAATAAATCCTGCATTTCTTTGTTCTCTGCACAATCAGAATTTGCCATCATTTTCTGTTTAAGCAGTGTCATGATGTATTGCTGATATTTGAGCATATGAAACTGGCAATTTAAGGCCCTTATAGCCAAAGTAGCAGATGTGTAAATCTTTTTCCCCATCTATCCAGTGCCCTAGAATCCCTGTCAGAGGGGTTAGGGTTTTTTGCAGTAGAAGCCTTGACCCCTTTGGGACCCTGAGAAATAGTTTCTGGGTCTGCAGTAGGGTTTTTCAAAAGGAATTTATGACAGTCCGGCTTAACAGGAGCTGGAGGTAGAGAGAGTCAGGGGTCAGACTAGACTCCGAGAACACCATCTACAATGTCCAACACAGGTGGAACAGCTAGAGGCCTGTGTTGAGGTAGTAAAAGGAAGTCTCTGAGCCTTTTCTTAGATTCTGAAAAATCTTGGCTCTCCCAGTGGAAGTGCTCTCTCATGGTATGCAAGGTTTCCCCAAAAAAGTAGTCTTCAGGAGGAGAAGCTGAAGGAATTGATTTTTCAGCATCAGAATCCTCATAGGGGGGAAAAGAATATTCCTGATCAGAAGAAGAATCAGAAGAAATGGAAACCTGATCTGAAGATTCATAGTCTGTCTCTTGCCTAGGCTTCTTATCAGGAGGGGGATGGGGACCCCTGATCAAGGTAATTAAGTCTTCGGCCATTTTGAGCATCTGTTTTTTTAGGCATGGAGGCCTGTCCTTGTGGCTGATGAATTTGTTTCTTTGCTTTTAACGGTGTTTTAGTCTTTGAAGTCGATTTTATATATAATTGTTTAGGTCTGAATACACCCTCAGAAGCCGATGCCTGCTCAGCAGCTCCAGACCTAACTGACGGAATAATCTCCGAGGCTCCAATAACTTGAGTTTCCAGCGACTTGTCCGACTCCACGTGGGAGTCGGTAGTGGCCTGCAACTCTAAAGTAGCGGGCATCAGGAGCTGCGAAAGCGCCTCACTGAGAACCGGCGACTTGCTTAGGAGAAGCTTTGTCGTCTGTTTTGGATCTCGGTTGCCTTTTTCTATTTCTTTGCATTTTTTGTGAACTCCGGCAGTCGGATGGCTATCCGACAACACTGTACAATTAAATCTTCGCCCAAAATAGCTTAATGCAAAATCGTACCAACGCTTAATAGTGCATTGGTTAAATCTAGCACAAAACCAACAACTAGCAACGTAGTGGTCAGGGCCTAGGCAAGGAATACAGTAAGAATGAAAGTCCTTATTAGGTATTTGCTTCCCACAAGAAATACAATTAACAACTTTTTCTGACATCGGTCTGGAGCAAGAAAAGAGTTTCCCCAATGGGGTACTTAGCTTTTAATGAAGACTTCGGATCTGAAATTCGAACACAAAAATCTCAGGAGTCGGCCGACTGGCACTTGCGAACTGCTTCTGCTTCGGGCACTGTGCGGCAAGAAAGACTGAATAAAATGGTGTCGGCTGCATCTTTTATACCCCCGACGACCTGACGTCAGGGAAGAGGAGACAGCAACCGACAGAGGACCCAAGACTTTGGAATTCAGGCTGACTGAGGGCAACCTGCCAGCAGGATAACCCAAATGTAATGACTGCAACAGTGAAACACGAAGAACATCCTGTTTGATGTGTGTTTTCAATCTAAGAACTCAGTTTTGAGGCAGGCCTCAAATAAGGACAACCATAACACGTTCTTTAGTCACATCCATAGCCTAAAAGGTAAGACCCAGATTTGCGCCCAACTGGTAGTTGATGATATCACATACACTGAGCCTGTGGACATAGCAAACCTGTTAGCCAGCAGATTCTCTGAAAACTTCCCTCCTCTGTCCCCATCACACATACCCCATGACATTCCTTTCACCTGCCCCCCACCTTGCATCTCTAGAGAGCAGGTTATAAATTCCCTCTCTCAGGCCAAAAACACAGCATCTATGGGACCTGATAGCATTCCAGGCTGCATCCTACATGGGGTCCCAACAAGAATTAGCAATACCATTCAGTACTCTTTTTAATTGTAGTCTAAGCACTAGCTTCATCCCAGCTGAATGGAAAATGGCCACTGTTATTCCCCTTGCACAAAGGTGGTGCTTCCATTGACCCCAGGAACTATATAGCCCTATCAGCATGACTAGCCTTTCTGCAAGGCCATGGAGCGAATCATCATGGACCTTATCAACAAAGATACAGGTAATCTCCAAACACTTGACCCTACTCAGTTCGAATGGTCAAAGGGAGATTATGCCTGTTAAATCTGGATGATGTCTTCAAAACAGTCACCACAATTCTGGATGAAAGGAAAACTGTGCATACAGTCTACCTGGACTTGGCCAAGGCTTTTGACACTATCCCCACTCAGGCATTATTGACAAACTCACCCAGCTAGGTATCAACCCATATGTCATTAGGTGTGTCACTAACAGGCTCACCAATGGAGCCCATACAGTCAAAATACAGGAATCCACCTCTAACAGCAGACACGCAACCAGTGGTGTTTCACAGAGATCAGTCCTGGGACCTCTACTGTTAAGAATATATTTTTCCAAAGTACTAGCAAAAACTAAAGGTCTGTGGCTGAGAAAGTTTGCTGACGACTGTAAAATGGGAGCAGTCACAGTATCCGCAAACAATGTCAACATCCTACAAGAGGGTCTTACACAAACAAATGGCTGGTGCCAAAGTCACAACCTTAAACTCCAGGCAAAAAAAATGCATCATCATTCCTTTCGGTAAGAAAGATGTTCACGCTAACTACCACATCAACAGAAACACCTTAAGCACACACTCAGTGGTGACAGACCTGGGCACACAGGTTGACAGCAACCTTACCTTTGATCACCATGTCCTCACAGTGCTAAGAAGGGCTTTCTATATTGCTGATTTCATTAGTAAGGTCATTGTCTCCAGAAAAAAGAAGTTATAACCTCCCTGTACTCTTCCCTCATCGGGGCTATAATTGAGTACTATGTACCTTTCCAGGCACCTGCAGCAACTGGAGAGACCACAAAAGTTCCTCAGAAGGAAAATTCATGGTCTTCAGCATATGTCCTATGTGGATTGATTGAAATCACGGTCACTTTACTCCATTTCATACAGACTACACAGAGGCGATCTCTGCCTTGTGCATAAGGCAATCTCTGACTCTGCTTTACTGGAAATACTGCACATCCGTAAGTCCAATGGCTCACGGGTTACTTGCTCTAAAGACGTTAACCTGGTATGTGACATTCACACAACCTGCTCGACGGACAGATTTGTCCTCCAGACGTTACTGCACCTGTGGAACAGCCTCTAAATTCATGTCAAGCAGACGACCTCTCTGGCCCTCTTCAAGAGCAATCTGGACAATTGGATGGGTGACCATAAATTCACCCCAGGGTTTCCACCTGCATCTCTCTTGGGCAGGGGCAATACGTTCTGATCATAGAAACAAGGTCAGAACCTAGCTAGGCTTGTAAGGGCCTAGGGCCATTAGCTTAGTAACTTCCTATGATCCTAAGACCTAGCCAACTGACTCTGTCTAAATGAACTCTTATAAAATCTACAACTTGAACTGTCTGAAGATGAGATTTGTGCATGTTGATGGGGATTCCCAGCGAGAGTGACAGCCGAAGCAAAAATTCTCTGTCTTTTACCAGTAGATGCCTGGTTTGAGTGGCAAGGAGCCAGTTGTCTAAACAGGGAAACACCCTGATGCAAAGCAGTCTCAGGTGAGCTGCTACCACTGCCATGCATTTGGTGAACAGTGTGACCAAAAAGTAGGGCTCTGAAGTGAAAATGAATAACTCGCAGCCAGACGTGTAGATACCTTTGAGAGCACCTCTTCATTTTGTTGCGATAGTACGCGTCTTGAAGAACGATTGAACACATCCAGTCATCCTTCTGAAGGAGGTGCATAACGGATTGAAACATGACCATCTGGAATGTGGAATTTTTTTTACAAAATGGTTCAGGTAGCTTAGATCCAAAATAGGTCACAGGTCCCCTGTCATTTTTTGCAGTAAAAAGAACTCGGAGTAAATTCTGGATCCCGTTTGGTCTGGTAGGACCTCCTGGATGACACTTCTGTCTAGCAACTTTGTAATTTCTTGAGCTGTTAGCTCCCTCTGATTGGATGGAACATCGGGGAGAATTTTCCTTGGTTTTACTGGAATTTATAAAATGGGAATGGAATATCCTCTGGATATGACTCTTTGCACCAAAAGGCCTTTGTGAAGGCTAACCAGGCCTTGGTGGAAGGATAAGCAACCCCCCGACTGCCTCCAGAAATGGACAGTCAGGTAAACTTTCGGGAACACTGAAAGGATCGGTCCAAACCCTGCTGTTAAGAGTGCCTGTGATTCAACTGTTTGTTCATGTAAGGAATCTTGAGATCCTTGGTTCTGTGGACCCCCTCTTCAGATTTCTTGAGCCACAATTTCTTACCACCGTGTTGGTTCCTGGAAGAGGGTCTCTGGGGAATGGAAAAGTGAATTCCAACAGCAGACAAGGTTTTCCAATCCTGTTCACTACAGGACAGAGTCTCTTTCACTGTAGGCCCAAACAAAGATGATCCATCAAAAGGAGCACTGATGAATGCTCCTTGAAGGGTTTTGTTAAATCACACAATCGCATCCAGGCATGCCTCCTTATGAATATGCCTGAACCGACCAGCCTCGAGGTACCTTCCGCAGCATGCAAGGGCATGCCGAGGGCAATCAAACTAGAGGGAGGCTCCCAGAGCAGACAACCCGCTGAGCCCCCCAATCTCCTGCTCCAAGGGAGGAGTTGGAGCTGGAGTATCAAGCACTGGAGCTCCGAGAGGAAGCGACTGCTCCGAAAACTTCGGAGTCAAAGTCAACCCCTCGGATCCAACACCAATGCTTCCACTCTGAAAGCCATCGTGCTTCAACAGTGCTGGAGCCGATCGGGTCGGGGAAGAATCTGGAGGCGAGGTTGAAATAACCTTCAGATCCAGTGGTTCAACTCCTGAGACCCTTGAACCCAAGGACTCCGAAATGGGTGGTCGGATCAGAGAAGGCACAATTATGGGTTAAAAGGAGAGTTGGCGGCTCATGTATCCAGTGCGAGACGGAGCTGGTAAAACCCCATCTGCATCTGTGTTCAGAGGAATTTCTTCATTATCCTATCCACCTCTGCTTTGAAATGACTAAGGAAAGACCTAACCGAACAGGATGTGGAAGGTGGCCTTGAGGACTTCTTAGGTGTTTCCTGAAGAAAGTGGGACCTCAGTCTTGGGGACACCAGCTCCAGAGAGAACCTGTGAGCAAGGAACTGACGAGATGGAAGAGTAGACCATGCTGGATCCAAAGGTTTTGGATCCAAGGTTTTAGGAACCTTTTTGGGAGGTTCTACAGTAGACGTAGGCAGTACAGATTGGGCAGGAAAGCACGTACAGTGCTCCCTTGGCTCCTTTGATTTTTAGGAGGGGGTTTGAGCCCTTGAAGATGAAGCCGAAGCAGGAAGGAGGCCTTCCAGGATTAGCTTATTCTTCCTTTTCCTAACTGATCTCGCACTGAAGGCCGCACATATTAAACAATGTGTCCAGATGTGCTGGGGCTAAATAATAAACACAATTCCTGTGGGCATCAGAAATGGGGATCTTATTCCCACTGGAAGTGCATTTCTTAAATACTGGAAAGAACCAAAATCTATGAAAGAAAAGAGAGGAGACTTTTTTTTTTGTAGAGAAAACAGAAGGTAACCTTGGACAGAAGAATAAACTACCAACAATGGTATTACACTTGTATACCTAAAGGTATAAAAAAGAAAGGAAGAAAAGGAACAGGCTATCAACACTGGTAGCTTCAAAAATTTACCAAAATTCAGTAGACAGGTTAAATAAGGTCAGAGGGGTAAATTAAATACTAAATAGAGAAAAGGCTTTCAAAAAGGTAAAAGGCAAAAAAAATGTTCACTCTAATCACAGCAAAGGAGCTCGAGAAATCTCAATCCTGACCATCTAGAAGAGCAGCAAATGTGATCTGAGATATTGAAGTGGTCAGCAGTATAATGGGTAAAGGAGGAGCTCCAGATTCGGATCATAGAATCTTTAGAAAGTGGCCGAGTCGGATTGGATCTCAACCCATTCATTGAGGAATGAATAAAAATGACATCAAATCTATAGGTTGTATAAAAAGATTCATAAAGTCTAGGAAATAAGAAATGATGAAGTCAATGTTTAATTACATTAGACCGAAACCTGAGTATGGAACAATATGGAAACTTTATAAGAAAACAAGTTATGAGTAAACTGGAAAGAGTACAGCAGAAATATACCAAGGGGATCCATGGATATGAAAAGTTAAGTTATTATAAAATATCTGAACTTGTACAGTGTCTCATATCTACAAGTAGCTTATGCAGGTATATAGGGCATTTAGAGAACTATCTCTGGAAATGTTGGGGCTTATCAAAAAGTATTAGAGAACCATCAGACAACCAATGTAGTCAAAGATTATATAGGAATAAAGTGTACCAATTGGTTATCTGACAGATCAGCTGATGCTTGGAACAGACTATCAAATTACATTAAAGCAAGTACTACTATAGATATTTTTAAGAATACTGGCAGGCTACAAGGGCATTAATGCCTGTGCTTGAAATATTTGTATGTACATATGCTAGTTCTGTGGGAGTGTGTACCGCTTTACATCTGCAACATCAGCAAGAGTGGATGCATCCCTTGTCAGGTTACCCCCTCACCCCACCATGTACTTACAATGCACTGCAATATTTGTAATCCCAAGTCCTCCCTCAGATGAAGCTCTTGTGGCAGGACTCTGAAAGGACACTTCCCCTCCACCTCAACCCTGGAACCATGAGCCAGCATCATCCACTCATTCCATCCCTCTGAGCAGCTACACCAGTACCCATGGGTTATCTGAGGCACAGTCAAGGTTAAAAACTATCACACAGAGATAGCTATACTCAGACATCTATAAGCAGTAAAAATGAATGCAAAAACAATTTAAGAGATGAATAATTAAGCAAAGGTTATTTCTCTCCAGTTTATTGCCACTTCTGTTGCCCCCACAAATCTCTGAAAATTTTATTCCAAAAACATTGTCTTAGAGCTGCATCTGTGACTAAATAGGCATCCAGAAAGAAGTTCAATGTGCAAAAATAATAGAAATACACACTGCAGCAGAGTTGTTCCAAAATCTAACAACCAACACTGAGTTTTAAGCAGAATCTAGAACAGAATATGCTCTTAAAGGAATAATTAGTAGAGCATATCAAATTATTTATTTTTTATTTATTTCATTTGTTAACTGGGTAGTGTCAGACTGGGCAAGAAGCTCATTTTCAGAGTAAACTCATGGAGAAAAGCTCCAAAACACAATCAAGCTAAGAGGTAGATAATACAGATGATATAGGAATAGCAAGAGATGAGTTGCAACATAACACAGATGATTCAGTATTATCTAAGATGCCAGAGAGATACAAGTACAGTATCATATATTCAATACAATAGGTTAAAACTTACAGGGTAAACAATAACTCAAACTATTTGCAAACATGGTACAGATTCAAATTACAGATCATACAGTAACAGAAGACTATTTACAATGAAGTTAGACTTGTGTGTATATGGTCACGCTAAAGAGGAAGAGATGGCAACTTGAAGTTGGCAAACAGTTCCTGACATAAATACAGAGATTACATGTGGTTAACAGTAAGTTAGCAGGGCATAACCATTGTGAGCAACATTTTGAGAGAGAACTGCTCCTTACATGGCAATAGAGTGTTGTCTTATTGGGCATGTTAACAAAACACAAGAGGCAGCATAAAAGGGAGGGTACAATCATGGGATTCTTGGAGGATATTAACCTGGAATATGGCAGGAGCAAAGCCAGTGATTTGCTTGGTACACTTTTTAGAGTTTTTTGAACTCATGGTAGTTTGTTTTTTTTTGTGATTGGCTGAGGAAGTGTGTGTTCCATAGCTTGGCAATTTTGTAAGGGTAGAGGGAGTCTCCATGAAGGTTGTGGGAGCAGATGATATTTAGCATTAGTCTTTCTGATGATCTGAGGGGTCTTGGATTACAGTTTGGTTGTACTAGTTTAGCCAGTGTAGGGAGGTTACTGGGTTGTTGGATAATTGTATGGGCTATGGTCAGTTGATTGAGGGATAAAAGGTTAGGGAGTTCAAGCCAGTTTAGTTGAGAGAGGGCTGCACAATGGTGAGTCCTATATGGGTGACTGGTTGCAAATTTTGCTATTCTGTTGTAACAGGCTTCTAGATTGTTGAGGTCAGTCTTACTCAGATTAGTGAAAATGTGAGAGTCATAGAGGAGAGTTGAGACCAGGTGAGACCGGGCAGCAGCCAGCATGGCACTGTTGGTTACGAATGGTTTTACTCTATAGAGGGTGCCTAGTTTGGTATGCACTTTTTTGATTGTCAATGAAATATGTTTATCAAATTTAAGATGTGCATTAATTGTTACACCTAGAAGTTTAGTTTGGTTAGAGGGAAGTAACTTGGTTCCACTGGAGGAGAGGACTGAGAGCGGGGGTTGCAAGGAGCTGATTTCTTATTTGTGAAGACTATTATCTTGGTTTGGGTTTAGAATAAGTTGATGTTTGGCTAGATGTTTTTCTATGTCTTGGAAGGAAGACTGCATTTTTACCTGGAGTTCTTGGGGAGTTGAGGCTGAGCAGATAAGTATGGAGTCATCGGCATATTGGACAATGGTGGCGTGATTCGTTGAGGAGCTGAGGTCATTTGTAAATATGCTAAAGAGAAGTGGGCCAAGTATGGAGTCTTGGGGTATGCCTACAAAGATGGGTAGAAGGGGGGGATTGTTTTCCCATTTGGTAGCTTGCTGATGATTGGAGAGGTAGCTATGGAACCAGTTCAGGGATGCGGCACTAGACCAAAGGAAGAAAGCTTGCTTAGTAGTAGCTGGTGGGAGGAAGAGTCAAAAGCTTTGGACATATCAAAGAAGATAGAGGAGACAAGTTGTCCTTAATTTAGTAGGTGATGAATGGAGTTGGTGAAAGATAATAGGGCAGTGCTGGTACTATGTTTAGGTCTAAAGCCATGCTGGGAGCTGGTTAATAGGTTGTGGGTCAAAATTTGGCGAAGGAGTTGATTGTGGATACATTTTTCTAGTATTTTTGCAAGGGGCGAGAGGATGGCTATGGGGCGATAGTTTGTAAGTTCTTTGGATGGCCCACCTTTGTGGAGAGGAATGATATGAGATATTTTCCAGAGAGTTAGGACGTATTGTTCAGAAATGGATCAGTTGATCAGGATTGATAAGGGGGGTAGGCTCTAGAGGGAGCTGCTATTTTTAAGAATTCATTTGGAAGTAGGTTGGCAGCGACACATGGGTTTTACCTTGGTTAGGAGGACTTTTATTTAGCTAGTTTGGATGGGAGAAAAAAATGAAAGGGGTGGGATGATTTACAATTGGAGAGAGGAGAGGAGGAGGTTTGCTAGGATGGTCTCCTAGCAGAGAGGTAATGGTATTAATAAAGTGTGAGTTGAATTGTGTAGAAATTGGGTCAGTGGTGTTTGAGGAGGTAGGGGCTGGTGATGAAGAGTGGCCACGGTTGAGAAGACAGTTGATGCTTTGTCAGAATTTTTGAGGGTTGTTTTGGTCTAACTGTTGATAGGAGAGGAAGTAGACTGGTTTGTCTTTCCTGATTTGTTTTTTAGCTAGATTTCTAAGCTGCTGATAGTTAATGAGGGTAAAATTAGCTCTGGTAGTGTGGTAGGTGGCCCATGCTTTGTCCCTGCATTTTATTAAAAGCTTGGTATCTGCTGTTAGCCAGGGCAGGGGGTTGGTTTTTGATCTAACCTTCCTGATGGGAGCAAGTTTAAGTACATTAAGGAAGTTATTGTTGAAGTATTTCACTGCCATATCTAGTTGGAGGTTTTTGAGTGGAGCCCAGTTACACTGTTGCAGCAGGGGATTGAATAAAGGGATTGGGCTTGTTTGTTAAAATCCAGTCTAAAGTTGACTGATTTTTGGTGTGCTTGTCTATGCGGGTTGGGAAGGTTATGGTTTGGGTGAAGTTAAATAGATTCAGAAATTTGGTGAGGGTGTTGGATGAGTATGAGTGACAGTCAAGTTTGAAGTTACCTAGAATGATAGTTTCTTGGTTAAAATTGCTACATGCCCAGGCTAGCAGACTTTCTATGGTGGGTAGATTACCAGGAGGGAGATAGGTGGCTATGATGATTATTGATTTGTTTGGGTTGATGTCCAGACAGGCAGTTAGGATTTCTGAACTGGGCATATCAGGAGGAGTGCAGCTTAGTTGAACATCCTTAAGTGTGTCCTTGAATATAATGGCTACTCCACCCCCTTTTTTATTTAGTCTGTCTAGTCTAATGATGTTATAACCAGGTGCGATGATTTCAGTGTCTTATGTGGGGCTTTAGCCAGGTTTCTGTAACTACAGCTATATCAGGATGGTAGGTGGTGAGGGCAGCATTGAAATCACTAGCTTTCTTGATTATGCTATGGAGGCTGAAGTTAGTGAACAGCAGATTTGAATTAGAGGCACTGGGGGGGGAGTGGATAGAAGAATTAATGGGAGTAGTTGGGATGTCAGAGGGAGAAAGGTAGCTGGGTGAGTAGTTGTTGTTTGGTCCTGGGTTGGGATGGATGTCAGCTTGGAGTTTAAGTTGTTTTAGAGAGTGCAGTAGACTGAGTCTAATTTGATGAATCAATTTGTGGTATCTTAAAGTGGGTGACTTTGGGTAGTAAGTGTTTGAAAGGCTGTATTAGTGTGGAGCAGTAGTTATAGAGTTGAGGGCTAATGTTGGTGAAAGAGTGGTTGTTAGGGGAGTGACAGTATAGAGGGAGTGTAGGTGAGTGAGTGTAATTGATATGGTATGAGTTTAGGGAGGTGTATCTATAGTTTCCATACTACTGAGTAGAACAGGGTGTATGGTGTAGGTAGATAGGAAAGTAGTACAGCTGGATACAGGTGGGGGTGGGTAGAATAGACTGAATAAACTGTCTAAGGTAAAGGTAGGAGCTAATGGGTTGGGTGAGAGGTATAGGTGTTGGGAAAGGATGTTGGGAGTGGGTGTGGTCTGTTTAGGTATAAATCTAATGTTAATGGGGTGGGTGGGAATGGGGGTGGGGTAGCAAAGGGCGAACGGAGCGGGTTGGTCCACGAGAGAGAGAGCAGAGCCAGAATTCCACAAAAAATTATCAGTAGGAGGATTTCTTTCTAAAGGTCAGTGAGCGCCTGTGAGCAAGTTAAATAGCAGAAATGTGTGGGACTTAGAGCTATATGTTAGCCCCATAGAATGGCAGCTAACATACACTAAAAACAACTTGTATGCTTGTGCCCTTATTATTGGTAGTACAGAATGGTCGCTAATATAGAGTGAGATAACTTATGTTATTTTACTGTAGGTTTGGCGCTATAGACTGTTTGCTATCACAATAAACAAATTCAACTTATTGGCTATTGAAATGCTCTACTTTGGCTAGTATAAGGAGAAGGGAGAGAGAGCTAAAGGTATCGGCATCCTCAGTTTAGTGTGCACACCACAAGGTTAACTCTAATGTAAAAACTGACTGAAAACTTAGCACACAGTTATTATTTTAGATTAGTTTAGACGTACACTGCAGATCCTAATTTTATTTGGAGAACTGGACCCTGATTTTTTTTTGCTGGCTGTGCTGATACAGTTCAGGCTAGCAGGGGACTCAGTTCGCAGGGTTTAGGGCTGAAATAAAACTGCAGATGCTAATTTTATTTGGAGAACTGGACCCTGATTTTTTTTTTGCTGGCTGTGCTGGTAGACTTCAGGCTAGCAGAGGATGCAGTCCGCTGAGGCTAGAGCTGAAATAAAACTGCAAATGCTAATTTTATTTGGAGAACTGGACCACAACTTGTTTGCTGACTATGATGGTACAGTTCTGGCTAGCAGTGGATGCAGTCCGCTGAGGTTAGGGCTGAAATAAAAATGCAGATGCTAATTATATTTGGAGAACTGGACCCTGATTTTTTTGCTGGCTGTGCGAATACAGTTCAGGATAGCAGGGGATGTAGTCCGCTGAGGTTAGGGCTGAAAAAGAAGTTATGTCCTTACCATAACGTTCCATGTGAGTTGTTCATCTCGCCTTTTTGTTCTTACACGTGGGTTGGAGCCAATCCCTCGGCTCTGAATCGGCCGCTTTTCAAGCTCAGATTCTCAGAGAAGCTCGAGACCTAGTGTATATCCCATGATGCTCTAGTGTACATCCCCAGATCTAGTTTGCCGCTGCAACGGTTCAACAGCTCGGAGTTAGCTCGGGCCAGTGACTAAATTTTTTTTCTACTTTTATAGTATTTCTCTCTAATTCTTTGAGAATTATATATATATATATATATATATATATATATATATATATATATATATATACACACACTATATGTGTTAGGATTTTAGTCTAGCTTAATTACTAGGACTTTAGATAGTTTTTTTTCAGGGCTTAGGCCTTCCTTTTGGGCGTGACAGGGCTCTGTCAGCTACTGTGTGTGTTCTGTTTCTTATATATATACATATATACATATAGTGTGCTAGTTTTCTATTCAGCTTAGCAAATAGTTTGTTAGATAATTAGACTTATAAATACATCCTGTGTCATTAATATTGTGTTTAGGTATATACGTATTTACATATACTACTTGTTGTGTTATTAAGGTGGAGTTAAGATGCCAGAGAAGCAGAAATCTGGATTTAAAAGGTGTGAGTGCAGCCAGAAAATGTATGTTATAGACGACCACTCCACCTGTGTGTACTGTTTGGGCTCTGTACACCTACAAGAGGTGTGCTCTACCTGTCATTCCTTTAGCACCAGGGTTCTCCTGGAAAGGCAAAGGAAATTGGTAGATAGAGGACTCCTGAAGCCAGATTTTCAGGCTAGTTTAGATAAGGCTGATACCTCTTCCAAGGCTTTGAAGGGGTCGAAGTCTTCCAAAAGATCCTCGGAGCCCAAGTCATCGGCTCAGAGTTCCTCAGGTATGGTCCTTGCATCGGCTCCACAGTCCTTGGAACCATGTGTAGAGTCCTTCCCTCGGGGCCCAGTTGTGGAACCGATATTGGAGGTTCCTCAGTCTCCAATCCTTCAATCAGTTCCATCTTCGGCCCCTTCGACCCATCCCTCGACACATTCATCGAGGCTTTCCGATGTGGATCTGGACCGAGTGGTTAAGAGGCTCTTAGAGAACCCGGCCCTAGCCAAAATGTTATCTGCTTCGAGCCATTCGGTTTTGAAGCCTGAAATCCCTTCCATGTCTTCTCCACCTCCTCCTCCAAAGCCAATCGAGCTTTCGGAGCCGGGGCAGACGGAACCAATATTGGTAGAACCCTTGGAGCTGAGGTTCAATCCACCTCCCTCGGCTCCATCGACCTTGATCTCCTTGGTTCCGTGAAATAAAATTATAAAAGTTTTTAGAGGTGAGCACAGTGAATGGGGAGAGCGCCGAGGGTAGATGACATCCCCAAGTGAGAGGTTTGTTCTTTGAAACGGCATACTGCATAACTAAGAATCAATAAGAGCAGGTTAAAAAGAATTGGGAAGAGAGACTCTATAACAATTCACAAAGAAACAATAGGGGATATACATGTATGTCTCGCAAATATGAAACAAAATCTAGATGATTTAGAATTTTCTTGGAAATATTGACATAAGTATTTTTATACCTCAAGTAGAATTCAGAGAATTTTTTCTCAGGTGGACAGCAAATGTTAGAGGTGTAATGGAGAAGAAAGAGTTAAACGAGAACATGTTTTCTGGAGAATGAGTTGGCAGTGATTCTTTACAGACTACTCTAGCAGAGATACTGAGTGAACAAATCGGTTTAACTAAGGAAATGATTTTTCTATGCTATGATACAGAATCAGAATTGCCTAGACATAGTAAGGCCTTGCTAACGCTACGCATTGTGGCTGCCAAATAAACAGTTACTAGAAAATGGAAATAAAGTCTAAACCAACTGTGCTAGAAGTAATGAATATAGTAACAGATTAAAAAAAACTGGAATTGGGATCTTTAGAAAAGGGTAGAAGCAAATTGCATAGGAAAAGCTGGGAACTGTGGGAACAATACATACAGGGGAGGAATGACATTTAAAAGAAGGCAGGATCTGAATGAGCTATGCAATGTTTGACAATAAGTGCATAGATAACAAGTGATGTACAATGTTTGCAACTAAAATTATGTCAATATGGTTTGTGATGTATAATGCTTGAAGCTAGGATTATGTTAATATGGTTTGTTTTCATTTACATAAATGTATGATTGTCTGTGCCATAAGTGATAAATTAATAAAGATGTTTCTCGTTAAAAAAAAACAAAAAAAAAACACTAGTTTACATGAGTTCTGAAAAATGGAGTTAGTCTGACTGGTGCAGTCACCAGATGATGTAGTTGAGACCACTGCAATGACAGAGTCCACTGCATGACTCATGCAGAAGTGGGGAAAAAGGGATCAGAGTGATTGTAGAAGCCATTAAGCCTAGCAGTTTTAGTGTCAGTCTTGCTGCTGAGGAAGGATGAGGCAAAACCTCTCTCGCTACCCTCTGAAGTGAGAAAATTCTGGAGTGTGGTAGGAGAGCCATCTGGTTCAAAGTGTCAAGGTGGCATCTGTTGAACTTTAACTACTGCGTGGGGTTTAATGGAGTCTTGGAAATGTTGACAGTGATCCCTAAATTGTAAAGCAACTGCAGTAAAGTGTCCCTTCTCTCCATGAGTACAGCCAATCTTCCAAATACAGGAACGCCTGGAACCCCTGCAACCTGAGATATGTTGGGACTACTGCCATGCATTTGGTGAACATCCAAGGGAGTGGCGGTGAGGCCAAAGAGCAGAGCTCTGAACCTTTAATGACTGGCTTCAGGCCTGAAATGGAGAAATCTCCATGAATGCTTTTTTATCTCCACACAATAAGAATCCTGGAGATCTAGTCAGTCCATCCACTCCTCCTTCCTGAGCAAAGGAAGAAGGGACTGAACATGACCATCAAGAATTTTGTCTGTTTCACAAATTGGTTCAAATGACTGACGTTCAAAATTAGCCCTGGGTCCTCTGTCATTTTAGAAACTAAAAGGAATCACCAGGTGCTAGTTGGTCTGGTGGGACCTGTTGGATGTCTCTTTTTTTCTAACAGCTTTTGGACTTCTGCTGTTGCAGATTCCAGTTGTTGGGTGGCACTTAAGGAATCCTTTTCTTGATTGAAGAATATAAAGTAAGGGAATGGTGCATCTTCTGGTTATTTTCAGCAGCATCCTCAAGTCTGATGTGATGGCCTGCCAGGTTTAAGAGTGCAGCCAAAGTGCGGCAGTCGGACAATTATTCAGGAGCACTGGACATATTTCTCTGAAAAAAGTCCAAGGAATCCTTGGTTTTGTGACTGCCTCTGCTGCTAGGATGATGTCCAATAAGGCCACAACCCCCACTACGGGATGGTTTATCTGAAAAGGTGTCCTGGTTTTAAAACCCTGAGATTTTCAAAACAACTTATTTCCTCCTCAGTGATTCCTGGAAAAGGTCCTTTGAGGAGTTGAGAAGCAGATCCCCACAGCAGACATGGTCTTACTGTCCTGCTCACTGCTAGTTAGTGCATCTCTAACACTGGTTCCAAAGAGAGCTGAACTATCATACGGGGCATTAATGAAGGACATCGTAAAGCCTTCTACAAAGTCACACAATCACATCCAAGCATGATGACATATTGCTATGCCTGCTGCTCTTGATGTTCCATCAGCTGCATTGAATAGCAGACATGCAGAGATGTTGGAAAGATATGCAAGGGTAAATAACTGGGACTCCAGTTTTTGTTGAATACCTGTTGGCAAATTACCTGAGAGAGAATCAGTAAGTTCTTTCATCAATTCCCCTCTGAAACTGGGTGGTATGACCCAGGTAGTTCAACTGTCTATTTGAAAAAGTCACTGAAGCATAAATCCGTTTATCAAATCTATCCACAGACCTCAATTCCTTAGGGGATCAAGAGATGTGTTGTCTTTGGAGAGTTCTTTCTTAAAGAGTGTCCCATAGCATCTACTGGGGGGACCTCTACTCTTGTGTGTCCTGTCCGTCAGGGGGACCAAGATTCTGTTTTTTTTTTTTTTTTTTTCTTCCAGAATTGGCTCCACTGTTTAAGAAAGAACTCTCCAAAGACAGCACATCTCTTGATCCCCTAAGGAATCGAGGGCTGTGGATAGATTTGATAAACTGATTTATGCTTCAGCGACTTTTTCAAATAGAGCGTTGAACTACCTGGGTCATAACACTCAGTTTCAGAGGGGAACTGATGAAAGAACTGATTGGTGATTCAGAAGGCTTGTAAAAGAACCTATCAATGAGGAAATTAGAGGAAGGAACCACCCCAGCAGTAGAAAGACCAGCTCCAAAAGGCTCCAGAAACCCAGATTCTTCCAGTGAAGGTGTGTCGGTGGACCAATCCCCCCCATTCTGCTTTATCAGTTACAGTATTTCACCAAAAGTGACATCTCCTAAAAGGAATCTCGGGGAACCTTGCACTTCATCCAAATCCCAGTCTTCCATGACAGAATCAGGCGATGATGAATCTAAGCATTTCCGTTTACAAATCTGCTTCATATGATTCAGGCACAGGGGGGGGAGGATACAGGCACTGGATATGAAACAAACTGGGAGCTCAGGGTGAGCACTTCCCCGAGACTCTTGGTAGCTGACTGCCCCTGTTGATAAGGAGGATTGGAGGTTGAAGCAGAGAAAGAGAGTGAGAGAGCTGGATGGATCCAAGTAAGCATCCCTTCTCTAGAACAGAGAGGTCTTTTGACAGCTTTGAACATCAAGTCTGAAATCAGTTACGAGGAGGATTCTCATGGAATGACAGCTGGGAAAACTCCACTGGCACTGACTTGCCCCAAGTCCAAAGCTGACATTGGAGCCAAACTGTCACCAGTGGATGCACCAAGAGGTAGAGAAGGATCTGAAAGCTTAGAGATCAACCTGTCCCCAGTGTCCCAGCACTGACAACTCAGCTCCAATTTTCCTCCCCATCCAGCAAGGCTAGAATTAAAAGACAGTGGAGTAAAGTCGGAATGCACAAGATGAGTTCTATCGGTGCAGACGCAAGTGCGCCAAGTGTGCTCAGATCCATGGATTTTGGATCCATAGGTTGGATTGAAGTCTGACTCAGAAATGGAACGGTCATCCAGCATGTTCTCAGATCGACCTGAAGAGACAAAGCCAAGAGAACCCTTAAATTAATCTGCTGTTGAAGAAATCTCTGCATCATCCTACTGACATCAGCTTTGGTAAGGATCCTTGAAGAACAGACTTATCAGATCTGAAGAAAAGCATGAGGATGAAGGAAATCGGATCTGAATGCTTCAACATCTTCAGTGGCAGACCCAAGGTAGCTGTCAGGACGGCAGACCATTTTCTAAATCTGTCCAGAGATTTTTCAGGACACTTACTTCCCTCAGCTTTTTGCATTTTTTTTTCTTTCGCAACAAGTTTAACCACACTTTTAGAAGTGGTTGAAAATAGCCCATGCAGAGCTGGTAATCTCTTCAAAACAAGCTTGTTCTTTCTCCTCTGGAGGACCTTGTGCCTAAAAGAAGCACATTTCTCTCAGTTCGTATCCAAGTGGGCCATTCACAAGCAATAAACACACGGTGTATGGGGTCATGTGGGGAGATTTTATGGCCACATTGTATTGTGTGCATTTTTTCTAGAGTTCTTTTCAGACATTTTGAAATACAGCAGCAGCACAAACAATCTACTGTAATATCTATTTGTGTCACTAGGAAAAATAGAAAAAACAACCAACAACTGCAGATTCTACAAGTTATTATTCTAGGGAAGGAATATCTAAAAACCTATACTATCAACTAACTAGCTAACTATCTAAGGCAGACAATAACAAGTATATCTATTATATCTATTTACTTATATAATTTTTAAAAAGAGGTAAAGAAAGGTAATGTACCCTAACAGAAATGAAATAAAAGAAGAATTGTTGACTTTTTGTCAATAATGTGAAGTGGAGATCAGAGCCCAAAGAACTACCACCGTAAGTTTATGTGGCAAAAGCTATCGAGGTATTCAGAGGGAGGAACAGAAGTACTCTGGGTAGGGGGAGGAATTAGAACCTTAGAGCTACACATTTGGAGATGCCAATGCCAGATCAGAGTCAGATCTGAAACCCATCTGTTGAATCAGATGAAAATGGACAACACTGGATCAATATTAGTGGAGGCAAGATAAGATGAAGTATTTAGGCGTCTGGATAAAATGGATTCTATTACAGCAGGTAAGGACAAGTGGGAAGAGACAAAACGAAACATAATACAAAAAGTGAGAAGTTGGAAACTCCTGATAAGTATGAATCGTAATTTACAAGCAGTAAAAATGTTTTCAGTCCCTTGAGTATTTGTATACAGGCCCAGCATATATTTTATCAACCAGAGGAGAAGCTGTAGACTAGAATAAAAAAAAAATTAAGGAATTTATTTGGGAAGGAGAGAGGCCAAGAATGAAGAGGGATAATAAGCTTTCTTGCTAACGATTAACAGATCTGAAGGGACACTTTATAGAGTTACATAGTTAAAGTTCATATACATGGCACAAGCTGAAGACTAGGAATCAAAATAGAAAGAAATGATGTTGAAATTGGGGGTTGTCACAAAATAAGGAAACAGAAGGATTTTGGATGCAGGCACTTAAGCAGAACATAACAATCATACAGACTATTATATCTACAAAGTAGCAGAAAATAATTTGACAACTAAATCCACACAGGAATGGAGAAAATAGATTTTACCAATAGGTATGAGCAAGTAGGGGCACATAAAATAATTAAGAGGGAGATGGAATTTATTGGTGAAAATTAACAAAGGAACCAAGGTACTGGGAACAAATAACCAACGACAGGGAAAGTCTGAGTGGGAAAAGGCCAAGTAGAAGTTTACACAGCGGACTGGAGACTGCCTTCCCTACCAGGGATTGATAACAGAGTACAGACATACAGAAAGAGATAGGGGAGTGTTAAATGAAAGATCAGGTCTGACTGAGTTTATACTTAAGTCTAGAACAAAAGCTGCTCTAAGAAAGTGAAAGTATGGCACACAAATAATGCACAACTACAAGAATAGTACAGTTGTGTACACTTACCATAAATGTAGATGTTCGAGTGTATTCACTGTTGCAGTTATTACATTTGGGTTATCCTGCTGGCTGGTTGCCCTCAGTCGGCCTGAATTCCAAAGTCTTGGGTCCTGCATCGGCCGCTGTCGCCTCTTCCTTGACGCCAGGCTGTCGGGGGTATAAAAGATGCAGCCAACGCCATTTTATTCAGTTTTTCTTGCCCCAGATGTCAGGTGCCCCCAAAAGGGTAGGCTAAAATTATGTAAATAAAACACACATGCACCAAAATAAGCTTTACCTTCATCTATAAGCAAATACATCACCCAGGTTGTATAGATTAGAGAAGTAGAGAGAAGTTCCAGCAAAAATAAGGGGGCTGGCGGGGGGGGGGGGTTAACCTGGACTGCAACAGTGGATACACTCGAACATCTACATTTATGGTAAGTGTACACAACTGTACTATGTTCTTCGTGTTTCACCGAGATAAACAGCATTAGGAGCGGCTATGAGGCCCTGCAGAACTGCAGTGGCAAAGCCTGCCCTGGATCTAGAGTAAAGAGGGAGATTGTAATGTTTTGTAAAGGTATGCACTGAACTCCAAGTAGCAGCCTCCAAAATGTCTTTGGTTGGTACGCCCCTGAAAAAGGCTGCAGAAGTGGCTGCAGCTCTGGTTGAATGTGGCCTAATGCCCTTAGGCACTGGTTTGCCATGCTGTGAGTAGCAGAATCGAATGCAGTGACCTATCCATTTTGAAATAGTCTGCTTGGAGATAGCCTTTCCTTGTGATGTCTTTCTGAAAATTAGAAGTTATGTACCTACCATAACGTTCCATGTTAGTTGTCTTCTCGCCTTCTTTCTTGCTGGATGGGTTCGGAGCCGATTCTCGGCTCCGACTCGGCACTTGCTAAGCTCGAGAGTCACTTTTACCAGCTCGAGGCAGCCCCATATCCTATGATGCAATGCGGTAATTACCCAGATCTCGTTTGGTATCTAGGGGAAAAACTGCCTATAAAAACTTTCCACTAAGGAAAGAGAAACACTAACCTAAAAAGGCTGTAATGGAAACCAGGTAATCAAGGACAAGAACTATCTGGTGTCCACGGAAGAAGAATCTTCCAAAGAAAAGGGGAGATCAAGGTCTGTCCAGGCTAGGGGGACAGGAGGGAGGGACGCAAGAAAGAAGGCGAGAGAAGACAAAGTACAGTTTTGTACCTACCATAAATGTAGATGTTCGAAGATCCACATTGCTGCAGTCCTTACATATGGGTAGTCCGCTGTCCTCGGTCGGCCCGAATACCAAAGTATAAGGCTGACGTCGGTCAAGGCGCTTAGAACTGACATCAGAACGTCAGGGTACAAAAGCGCATGACCGACGTCATATCCTCAGTCTTTTCTTGCCCCAGATGTCAGAAGGCCCTAAAAAGAAAGGCCAAAACCCAAAGACAGCAAAAAACCAACCAACCACCCCTGCACTAATCCTATGTACAATATTTACAATATTCACAACCCAAACCACACAACTGCCTCTAACTACAGAGGGGAAGGAGGGAGGGTAAATTGGACTGCAGCAATGTGGATCTTCGAACATCTACATTTATGGTAGGTACAAAACTGTACTATGTTCTTCATCTCACATTGCTGCAGTCCTTACATATGGGTAGAATCCCAAAGCAGAGGTAAGGGAGGATGGCAAAACTATAAAGCATTAGGAGCTGCCAAAATGCCCTGTAAAATTGCAGTGGCAAAACCAGCCCTAGATTTAGAGTAAAGTGGAAGGTGGTAATGCTTAGAGAAAGTATGCACTGAACTCCAAGTAGCTGCCTCCAAAATATCTTTAGTTGCCACCCCTTAAAAGCTGTAGAAGTGGCAGTAGCCCTAGTGGAATGAGGCCTAATCCCAGCTGGAATCTCCTTACCATGATGGGAATAACAGAAAGCAATACAAAACCCAATCCACTTAGAAATAGTTTGTTTTGAAACAGGCTTGCCCTGAGAACCCAAAGCAAATGAAACAAATAACTGCTGAGACTGCCTGAACCCTTTAGTTCTGCTCAAATAATATCGCAACTGCCTGTGTATATCCAAAGTGTGCAAAATCTGTTCCCCTTTATTTTGGGGTTTGCATAAAAAGTAGGCAAATGAATAGTTTGGTTTAAAGCCACACTAGAAACCACTTTAGGCATAAAGGAAGGATTAGTGCAAAGATACCCTATCCTTATGGAAAATTAAGAAAGGCTCAACCGCCATAAGGGCCTGTAATTCAGAAACCCTTCTGCAGAGGTAATGGCCAACAAAAAGCAGTCTTCCATGATAAATATTTCAACTCGGCAGTAGCTGCAGGCTCAAAAGGTTGTAGAGTGAGTTTCTCCAACACAAAATTGAGATCCCAGCAGGAGTAGGAGCTCTACGTGGGGGTCTTATATTCTTTGCCCCTCTAAGGAATTGCTTAAACAAAGGATGAGAAAACAATGGTGGGTCACAGTCATAGTGAGCAGAAATTGCTGCAGCATGAACCTTAATAGAGGAGAAGGACAAACCTTTGTCCAGTAACTCAGTAAGATATTGAAGAGCCACACTTAAATTAGGCTTAGAAACACCAAAGTCCTTTGCAGTACTCCAAAATAAAAATCTCCTCCATTTATCTGAGTACACTTTCCTTGTACTAGGCCTTCTGGCCTCCAAAATAACATTCAAAACTTGCTGTGGAAGCTGAGACCCTCCAGGGTTTAAAACGGAATATGCCAGGCTGTTAGATGTAGAGAGTGAAGTTTGACATTGAGTAAATGACTGTTCTCCTGAGACAGCAGGTGTGGAATCAAAGGCAAAGGCCATGGAGGCTCCCATACCAGACTTCTCAGTAATGGGTACCAGTGCTGTCGAGGACAATATGGAGCTATTAAAATCATCTTTGGCTTGTCCTGTCTGACCTTCAGGAGTACCTTTGGGAGGAGAGGCAGAGGTGGAAAGGCATACACATGAAGATTGCTCCAATTGAATGAGAGCATCCACTTTCCAAGCTGTGGGATGAAACCTTTTTGTGCAAAACTTTGGCAGCTGGTAGTTTAGTGGAGAAGCGAACAGATCTATGTCTGGAGTTCCCCATAACACTGTCAATTTCTGAAACACATGAGGATCCAATTTCCACTCGTGGGGATCCATAATTTGTCTGCTCAACACATCTGCTAAGGAGTTCTGTGCTCCCGGCAGAAACCTTGCCTGAAGATTTAGCTGTAAACTGAGAGCAGTCTCCCACAAAATCATTGCTTGTCTGCATAGAGGATAAGAATCGTTCCCCTTGCTTGTTGATGTACCACATGACAGTTGTGTTGTCTGTTAGAACCAACACCTGCCCTGGAAGAAGTAAATCCTTGAAAGCTATTAATGCAAATTGGACTGCTAACATCTCCTTCAAGTTGATATGTAGATGTTGAAGTCTGGCAGGCCACGTGTCTTGTATCCACTTTCCATTCAGATGAGCTCCCTAAGCTTTGTCTGAGGCATCTGTCGTTAGAATCTGACTCGCCTCTGGCCGGGTCACAGAGTCCCTTGTTTAGGTGACATTCCTGAGCCCACCACAAAAATTCCTTTTGAATGCAAGGTATTATCTGAATGACAGTGTCCATATCTTGGCAGTGCTGTGTCCATACATTCTTGAGATACCATTGTAGCTTCCTCATATGCAATTTGGCATTGGGAAGCACCAGAATACAAGATGCCATGAACCCCAAGGCTTGAAGGACTGTCCTTGCAGTCAGCCTGGACTGATGAGACAATTGATGGAAGTAAAGAGAAAGATTCTTTTGTTTGTCCGGGGTCAAAAAGGCCATCTGGGATGCTGTATTCAGTCTCACACCCAGAAAGCACATGTCCTGAGAGGGTACTAGACTGGACTTTATTTCGTTCACAGAATACCCCAGGCATCTTAGCACTGCTATCACATACTGTAAATGATGAAGAAGTTCATCCTTTCCTTGTGCCAGAATCAGGCAATCGTCCAAATAAGGATAGATCTGTATTCCTCTTAGCCTGAAGAAAGCTATCACTGGAGCCAGAACTTTCGTGAACACTCTGGGCGCAGTAGATAAGCCAAAGGGCAATGCAGAGAACTGATAATGAGAAGTCCCAGCCCGAAAACGCAGATACTTTCTGCAACTGAGCCTGATAGGAACATGAAGGTAAGCCTCCTTGAGATCCAGAGTCACCATCCAGTGATCTTTGCCCAGTAGAGGTAAAAGCTGTTGTAACGTCAACATTTTGAACTTGGGAATGTCCAGATATGTGTTGAGGATAGATAAATCCAAGATTGGTCTCCACGTGTTCCCTTTCTTTGGTACTAGGAACAGGCGAGAATAAAATCCTAGGCCCACTTCTGGCAGAGGGACCGGTTGTATGGCCCTTATTTGAAGTAGCAGAGAAATTTGTTTGTGAGCCTCTAGTCTTTGCTGAGGAGGAACGTCCGGCATGCCTTTGAAAGGAGGCAAGGTATGGAAATAAAACTTGTAACCTCGGTGTATGATATCCAATACCCATTTGTCTTGGGTAATCAAATTCCAATTTTCCTTGAAGAGTGCCAACCTTCCTCCCAAAGGAGCTGCCAGGCAAGAAGGATCTGGCAGCTGAAAAGGTAGGTCATTGGGCCTGTTTACGAAAGGACTGGCCCCTGCCCTCACCGAAGATTGTGCAGGTGAACTCCCTGTTCTAGGTCTGAAAGAACTCTGAGCTCTGCCCCTACCACGTCTAGATCTACCCCTAGACTGAGAATCATAAGAAGGATACGCCCACCCCTTAGCAGGCCAATTCCTACTAAACTTTGGAGGCTGTACTTGCAAAAAATCTTTAACAGCCTGCATGGACTTAGCCTTGTCTTCCATTTTCTTCAAGACTGACTCCACAGGTGAACCAAACAACACATCAGACTGTAAAGGAGCATCCAAAATCCTTGTCTTAACATGGTCAGATAAATTCTGATCCCTCAGCCATGCGTGCCTGAAGAACTGAACCAGTGGCAGCCACTCTAGACGAGGCCTGTACAGCATCAAAACCACATTGTAAAGAATGCTTACCCACTTGCTCTGAAACATGCACCAAATCTTGTAATTCTTTACACTCAATGCCTTCCGCCAGAGCATCCACCTTAGACTTCAACTGAGAAAGAAGATAGTTTTGATATTTCAACATATGAAACTGGCAATTCAAAGCCCTCATAGCTAGGGTAGAAGATGTATAGACTTTCTTTCCCCATCTATCCAAAGCTCTGGCCTCTATCTGGAGGAACCGGATTTTTTACAACTGAGGCCTTGACACCCTTAGGTCCCTGACTAACAGTTTCTGGGTCCGCCCTAGGACTCTCATAAAGATATTTATGAGCCTCAGGCACCCTGTAATACCTATCCGGTTTAACAGGAGCAGGAGGCAGAGAATCAGGATTAAGTGAAGCCTCTGCAAACACATCTTCCACAACATCCAGAACAGGAGGTATAGCCAAGGGCCTATGCTGGGGTAAAAGCAAAAACTCCCTAAGCCTTTTCCTGGAATCAGAGAAGTCCTGACCTTCCCACTTAAAATGTTCCCTCATGGAATGAAGAGTCACTGAAAAAGAAAAATCCTCTGGAGGAGAAGCAGAAGGAGTCGAATCATCTGCATCAGAATCAGAATAAGGAGAGTACTCCTGCAAGTCTTCAGCCGAAGACTCAGAAACATCGAAGCCTGCTCAAAACTTCCCAACTCTGGCTCCACCCTAGGCCTCTTATCAGGAGGGGGCAAAGAACCTCTAATCAGAGTAATCAAATCTTCTGCCATTTTAAGCATGTGCTTCTTGGGCACAGACTCTGCTGCACTAGGAGTGACCCCAACAGAAGCTAAACCTGGCCTGCCTCTGGGAGAAGCCTTGGAAACAGAAGGAGAGGGCCTAACCACCCTAGGAAGGGAGGGGAGTACAGTAACCTGGGAAGCCCCTTCAGCCTGACCTGCCTCCTGAGAGGCCACATCCTGCAATATCAAAGTCTCCCCCTGGGACTCCAGAGAAGCCTCCGTCGGAACCACCGGTTCCACTGACGCCTCTAAAGAACCGGCGTCCGGAACGGACGACTCTTCTTGCCTGGGTTTAACTGCTTTGTCTTTGCGCTTCTTCGAAGAAGCGGGCGCCGGAGAATCCGACGGCATATTATAATTGCACCGCTTCCCGAAGACCAGCCTAGCACAATCTAACCTTCGCTTAATAGTGCGCTTATTGAACCTAGCACAAAAGCGACACCCAACAACGTCATGCTCAGGCCCCAAACAAGGAATACACAAAGAATGATAATCCCTATGCGGTATCCGTTTCCCACAAGAAATACAGTTATTCACTTTTTCTGACATCCGGTAAAACACTGAGGCAAGAAAAAATCAAAATATTCCCCAACGGGGTACTTAGCCAACTTTGATTCGGTCTGAAACTCCGAACTCGAAAAATTTCAGAACGCCGAATGGCACTTGCAACGCTGCTTCTACATCGGACCATGCGGCAAAAAAGACTGAGGATATGACGTCGGTCATGCGCTTTTGTACCCTGACGTTCTGATGTCAGTTCTAAGCGCCTTGACCGACGTCAGCCATATACTTTGGTATTCGGGCCGACCGAGGACAGCGGACTACCCATATGTAAGGACTGCAGCAATGTGAGATGAAGAACATCTAACATGGAACGTTATGGTAGGTACATAACTTCTAAATGTTAAGTTGTCAATCTCACCTTCATTCTTGCAGGATGGGACCGCGTCCCTAGCACCACTATCCTGGGTGGCTCAATGGAACAGACTCTTGAGAACAGTGGAACCAAAGCTTGCCCTGTCCCTGGAGGCCAAATCCAATTTGTAATGAGAAACGAAGGTATGAGGAGTGGCCCAAGTGGCTGCTGCACAAATAGTATCTAAGGGTAGTCTAGCCTGAAAGGCTGTAGAAGTGGCTAGACCTCTTGTGGAATGAGCTTTAGGTTTCGAGTTCAGCTGTTTGCCCCTAAGCTGATAAATGTCAGAAATGGTGGAAGATAGCCATCTAGATAAGGTCACTTTAGAAACAGGGAAACCTTTTCTATTTTCAGCATAAGACAGAAAGAGCTGATCGGACTTCCTGAATTGCTTTGTTCTATCCAAGTAATATCTAAGTTGGCGATGAACATCTAAGTAATGCAATTTTTGTTCCGCCCTGTTAGAATAATTTGGAAAAAAGTTAGGGAGATCAATGGATTGGTTTAAATTTGTCTTAGAAGCAACCTTGGGCAAAAAGGATGGGTTGTTTCTCAAGGATACTCTGTCTTTGTGGAAGACCAAATAAGGGGGACGAACACAGAGGGCATGAAGTTCAGACACTCTTCTAGCCGAGGTAATAGCGACTAGAAAAAGTGTCTTCCAAGAAAGAAACTTTAATGAACATGAAGCAGCCGGTTCAAAAGGGGGAAGTATCAAGGATGTCAGCACTAAATTTAAATCCCACTGTGGTGGAGGATCTCTAACAGGGGTTTTAAGAAGGAACACTCCTTTGAGAAAGGCTTTACAAAGTTTGTGGGACATAATGTTGTGGTCTGCAAAGCCGACATGGAAGTTCAAGATTGCAGCCAACTGAACTTTGACTGTGGAAGACGAAGAACCTGAGTGAAAAATTTCTGCAAGGAAATCCAAGACACACTGAATAGGGGCAGTAAAGGGGTCTATGCTCTTAGATTTTGCCCAAAAAGAGAAGCGTTTCCACTTGCTAGAATAAATCCTCCTTGTAGAGGACTTAAGAGAAGCTACTATGATATCTCTAACGGGGTTAGAGATCATAGGAAGCCTGGCCAAGGAAGGAAGTGAGCAACCAAGCTGTGAGGTTGAGGGAAGGAACTGACCGGTGCAGTTGACCCGACTGGTGGGTCAGAAGATCTGAAACTGGGTCCAGATGCCAAGGCCGCACCAAAAGATGGCGATGAAGGAACGGGAACCAAATTTGTCGAGGCCAGAAAGGGGCAATGAGAATAATTTTGGCTCTCAAGATGGTAGCTTTCTGGAGTACTTGTGGTATCAAAGGAAAGGGAGGAAAGGCATAAAGAAGTCCCCGGGCCAATCTTGGGTAAGAGCGTCTCTGGGGGGATGGCCCAGAAGTGGGAAGAGAGAGAAGTCTGGGCATTTGCTGTTTTGGGGTGTAGCAAAAAGATCGCAGCATGGGCGGCCCCACTTCTGAAAAAACTCCTCCACAATGGATTGCTTGAGAGACCACTCGTGAGGCATGAGAATAGCTCTGCTCAATCTGTCTGCTATTATGTTGGTTTTCCCGGGGATATGTGTTGCTAACAGAAACCGATGAGAGGAGATCGCCCATTGCCAAAGTCTGATAGCTTCTCGACACAAGGGATAGGACTTGGTTCCGCCCTGCTTGTTGATGTACCACACGACGGACATGTTGTCCGTGTGAACTGCAATAGTCCCTAAAGGGAGAAAGTCGTTGAGAGCTTGCAACGTTAAAAGCACTGCTCTCATCTCTAGGACATTTATGTGCAGGTGGTATTCGAACGGTTGCCACGTGCCATGAACCATCCTGCCCTGATAATGTCCCCCCCCACCCGATCAGGGAGGCATCCGAAGTGACCGTGGCTACCGGGGCCGGGGGAACAAATGGTCTGCCCTGATGAACTAGAGGAGAGGAAATCCACCAGGATAGATGGTTCTTGCAGGTCTGTGTCACCAGAATTTTGTGACGCATGGGAAGCTGTTGGAAGGACCATTGGGTGAACAACATCCATTGTAAGAGACGCATGTAAAAGAGGGCCAGAGGAAGAAGTGTTATGGCAGCTGCCATGAGGCCCAACACTTTCAGGACCAACCTGGCTTGCGCCCTGTTGCTGAATAGGATGATCCGAACGTGGTTTTGGATATCTAGGATTCTCTGACTTGTTAGGTTTGCTGACATCCGAGTAGTGTCTAGATTTGCGCCTATAAAGGTAATAGATTGGCAGGGCGACAAGGAAGACTTTTTGAAGTTGACTGAAATTCCTAAGTGACCGCAGAGACGTAGAGTGCAATCTCTGGCTTGGAGGAGTTGATGCCTGGTGGTGGCTGAGAGGAGCCAGTCGTCGAGATACGGAAACACCTGGAATCCTTGACGTCTCAGGTGAGCCGTGACCACTGCCATGCATTTGGTGAACACTCTGGGGGCTGTAGTGAGGCCAAAGGACAGGGCTCTGAATTGAAAATGACTGGTCCCCAGCCGAAAGCGGAGAAAACTTCTGGAGCGTCTGTGAATCTTTATATGATAGTACGCATCCTGAAGGTCTATGGAGCACATCCAGTTGTCTTTGCCCAGAAAGGGCAAAATCGACTGAAGTGTGACCATCCAAAATCTTGTCTTTTTGACAGACTTGCTGAGCCTGCTGAGGTCTAATATTTGTCTCCAGTCTCCCGTCTTTTTGGGGACCAAAAAGAACCTTGAGTAGATTCCGGACTCTAAATGATCTTTTGGTACTGGCTGGATGGCCCTTTTTTTTTAGAAGCTTTGACACCTCTAATTTCGCAATTTCCCTTAGACCGGGTGGTACGTCTGGAAGGGAACCTCTTTGAGGGAAGGGGCTTTCCTCGAAGGGAATCTTGTAACCCTCGGATATGATCGACTGTACCAATTTGGCTTGAGAGAGGGAAAGCCAGGCTTCTGGGTACAGCGACAATCTTCCCCCGACTGCCTCCAAGGGTGGGCAGTCGGGCAACACCTCAGGGATGCTGGAAGGGCTTGTCAGAGAGAGGCTCTCTGGAGCCCTGGTTCTGGACCCCTCTGCCCCTAGGGGCGTCTGTGTTATTACCCCCTCTGCCTCTGGGGGTAAAGTGACCACGTGCGTCCGGCGTGACTCCCTGAGATTTTCGGAACCACATCGTCCCCCCCTTCTGACCTTCGGGATAAAGCCTGGAAGGGGCGGAGAAACGGACTCCTATGGCAGAAAGAGTCTTGCCGTCTTGCTCGCACCTGGTCAAAGTGTCCTTCACCTAAGGACCAAACAATGTTGACCCATCAAAGGGAGAGTTTGTGAAGGATGCCTTAAAGGGGTCTGCAAAATTACAGAGCCGCATCCAGGACTGACGTCTGAGAGCCACTGCTGTGCCTGCAGCTCTACTCGCCCCATTGGCTGCATAAGAAATGAGCCGCATGGAGGAGTTGGTTATGAAATTAAGGATTCCCAGCTGAGAAGCAATCTTTTCCTGAGCTCCTGCTGCTGAAGGATCCTGTACTACTTCACCTAATTCTTTAAGGATGTCCCTTTGAAGTCTGGTGAAATGACATAAATAATTCAGCGAACGCATAGCAAAGGTCGCTGAGGAAAACATCCGCTTGCCATACCTGTCCATGGTCCTAGACTCCTTGTTAAGAGGATGGACTGGTACGGAAGGATCTGCAAGTTCCTTCCTGGTGGCGGCCGCCACCACCATGACATCAACCGGGACACCTTTGGTAAGAAACTGCTTTTCAGCGGGGGCCGTAATAAATTTTGAAGGTCTCCTGGGGACTGGTTCCACCGAATCAGGAGATGCCCATGCCTTTCGAGCTATGACCTCCATGAGAGGGTCGAAAGGCGGAGACACCCAGGAGGTGGAGGGTCGAGATCCAAAAGCCTCCAGGTATACAGATTCATCCTCGGAGGGGTTAATGGAGGGCCAGTTCCCCCTCTGTTTAAGGAGCTCAAGGATGTCTGAAAAGGAGACATCCTCAAAGGGGGATCTTGGGGACCCCTCCGATTCATCCAAATCAGTATCCGATGTTGTAGACTCAGGGGAGTCTAAGTGCTTCCTCCTGCAGGTCCTCTTACGCGGGGGTTCACCTGAAGGATCAGGAGAAACCTCGGAAGAGGAAGTTCTTCCCAATGGGGAGACCTGGGGCGATGGATCTCTGGGTCCGGGAGCAAGAGAGCGGGAAGAGGTATCTACAGGCACCATAGAGGGAGGAGCTAAAGGAACCGACTGCTGACTGAGCTCAGGGGCTAGCACACTCCTCATCACCTCAAAAGGCTCCCCTCCCAGGGAGGGCCGAGAGATCCCGCTCTGAAGAAACGGGGATCCTGCTCCCACCGAGAGGGAAGGCTCCGAAGCAGATGTCGGGGCTGAGCTCACCAAGGCCGAAGCTCCAAGAGGGAGAGCGGGGTTGGACAAGGGTCCGATGCCACTCGCCCCCTCGGAACCGACCAGGGAAGCCCGACGGCCGGATCCCTCCAAGGAAGGTCTCAAGAAGGAGATAGGAGTCCAAGACAACGGAGCCAAAGGTGTGGTATCGGCTCCGAAGCAGCAACAGTCACGGTACCAATAATCTCCGGCTCCGAACTCTGTAAGAGAGTCGAAGGAGGAATCTCAGGGGGGTGTAGAATAGCTGACGTCTGATGAGACGGGCTATGGAGCATCTGGGCTAGTGCCTGTGATTTTAATAGCCTACTCACCACTCTAAGTCGTGGTCTAAGAGACTGGACGACCTCGATGATCGGCTCCGATGGCTCCGCTCCGAAAGCAAGGGAGAGGCTGGAGCCGAGTGTATAGACTCCAAAGAAGGAGATCTAGACCTCTTCTTGGATGGAGCCATCGGAGCCGAAGAACGTTCGGCTCCAGGCGGAGCCGACAACTTGTCGGCTCCGAGAGGAGACAAAGATATCTCGGCTCCAGCCGGAGCCGAGACATGCTTCGACGCAAGGGTGTCGGCTCCAGACGGAGCTGACACAGGTGCCGAAGCCAGGGTATCGGAGCCAACCGGCGCCGGTACAGAAACTTCCAACAAGGAAGGATCGGCTCAGGACAGAGCCGATATCGACTCCAGCGGAGTCGGAACCAAGACCACAGTCTTGGACACCGAAGCCTGGGTCTTGGAAGGTTTGGAGGGCTTCCCGGAGCCGACCTTAGCCAGGGAGCTCTCTGGTTTAAGAAGACCCCTGAGGATCAACTTATTTCTACGTTCCTGCAGAACTCTCTGGCTGAAAGAATGACATATAGCACAGGAGTCCTGCAGGTGTAGGGGTCCCAGGCAATAAATACAAGAAGTGTGACAGTCTGTCAGAGACATCTTCTGACAGCACGAGTCACACTTCTTGCAACCTGAGACCCTAGTATCTTTGGACATATCTCAGTCCTAAAACACTCACACACACCAATCAGTCCAAACAAGACACTAACAAATAAAAATTATAAATAAAAATTATAAATAAAAATTATAAATAAAAATTATAAATAACTAATAATAATAATTAGTTATTACTATAAGAGTGACACAACACACACACACACCTGAGGGAAATCCTGACAGGAACTGTGAGGGTGGGAAAGGCCTAAGGCCCGAATACGCTAAAACTAAGTGAACTAATGGGAAATGGGTATGGAGCTAAGTGAAAAAAGTACACTGAAGGGTATAAAGACTATAAATTAGGGTTTGAGAACCTAAAACCTGACAAATAGCAAGAAAAATATCACTTACCAGGAGCTGGTAAAAAGACTGACCTCATCAGCAAAGCGACAAACGAGATCTGGGTAATTACCGCCTTGCATCATGGGATATGGGGCTGCCTCGAGCTGGTAAAAGTGACTCGAGCTTAGCAAGTGCCGAGTCGGAGCCGAGAATCGTCTCCGAACCCATCCAGCAAGAATGAAGGTGAGATTGACAACTTAACATCTTTAGTTTTGTCCAAGTAGAATCTAAGTTGTCTGTGTACGTCCAAAGAATGCAGAATTTTTTTCCCCTTGTTCTGTGGATTTGGAAAAAAAGTTGGCAAATGAATTGTTTGGTTAAGGGCTACACTGGATCCCACCTTAGACATAAATGTAGGGTTTGTTCTCAGAGAGACCCAGTCTGGATAAAAAATGATAAAGGGTTCCACAGCCATGACAGCCTGTAGCTCTGAAACTCATCTTGCAGAAGTTATTGCTAGGAGCAGAGCTGTTTTCCAAGATAAGAACTTTATATCTGCAGTAGCAGCTGGCTCAAAAGGAGGTAAGGTGAGTTTTTCCAAGACATAACTGAGGTCCCATGTAGGTATTGGCGTTCCCCTTGGAGGCCTTAAATTTTTGGCTCCTCTAAGATACTGCTTTAGTAAAGGATGAGAAAAGAGTGGTGGCGCTGTATTGTAATGAGCCAAAATGGCAGAAGCATGGATTTTAATTGATGAAAAGGATAGGCCTTTGTCCAGCATCTCAGTTAAGTATTGTAAAATCTGAGGAATATTTGGGACAGCTGTATCTGTTCCTTGAGCCTGGTTCCAAGCGCAAAATCTTTTCCATTTCCCAGCATTAGATTTTCTAAGTACTAGGCCTTCTGGCTTCTAAAATGACATCCATCACAGCTTTGCTGAGAGGTGTGGTTTGTATGGCTACATTATCCGGGTCCAGAGTTGGCTGTGCAGAATCTGATTGTTTTGCTGGAACAGTAGATGAGGTATTTGAGGTAAGGTCCAGGCTGGGCACTGGGACAAGTTCCTTAAGATTGGATACCAGTACTGACATGGCCAGTCTGGGGCAATCAGAATAATTTTTGGTTTCTCCTGCCTGACCTTTAGGAGTACCTTGGGGAGGAGAGGTAGTGGAGGAAAGGCATATACTGATAGGTTTGTCCAGTTGAAAGATAAGGCGTCCAACTTTCCAAGCTTGTCTGTGATAAGTCCTTGTGCAGAATCTTTTTAGTTGATTGTTTTGAGGAGAGGCAAATAGATCTATGTCCGGGCGCCCCCATTTCTTTGTTATCATGCTGAAGACTTGTGGATCCAGGTGCCACTCGTGGGGATCCATGAGGTTTCTGCTTAGTTCGTCTGCCAGAGTGTTTTCCTTTCCTGGCAGGAATTGTGCCTGCAGATGAACTTGGCAAGTCAATGCCGTGTCCCATAAAGCCATGGCTAGTCTGCACAGGGGATAAGAACGAGTGCCCCCCTGCTTGTTTATGTAACACATGACCGTGGTGGTGTCCGTCTTTATCAGTAGTTGTCCCGGATGAAGTAGGTCCTTGAAGGCTGTCAAGGCATTTGGAACAGCTAGCATCTCTTTTTGATTGATATGTAGATGCTTTTGGTTTGAGGACCAGGTGCCCTGAATGCCTCTTCCTGCCATGTGTGCCCCCAGGCATAATCTGAAGCATCCGTCATTAGGCTCTGCCTGGCTGGGGGTAGTGAGAATGGCTGTCCCTTGTTTTGGTGACAAGCCTTTGTCCACCATCGAAATTCCTGTTGCAGGCAGGGAATTAGAGTGATCATTGTTTCCAGACTGTGGCAATGTTGTGTCCAGACACTTTTTAGGTACCATTAGGTCTTGCATATGGAATTAGTAAGATGCAGATGCCATGAAGCCCAAAGCCTGCAGAATTTTTCTTGCAGATAACTGGGCCTTTGTTGCCATTTCCTTAAAATAGGTAGTCAGTTGTCTTTGTCTGTAGTGAGATGAGCCATCTGGGCAGTTGTATTTAAGCTTGCACCCAGGAATATTATCTCTTGAGAGAGTACTAGTTTTGATTTCTTTTTGTTGACTGTGTACCCTAGGCATGTTAAAAGCCTTATCACAAACATCAGATGCTGTAGTAGAATGTCCTTGTTCTCTGCTAGTATGAGGCAGTCGTCCAATAATAAGAAGTTATGTACCTACCATAACGTTCCATGTTAGTTGTCTTCTCAGCCTTCTTCTGATGCCTCGAGAACTCCTACCAGCAGCTAAAGCCCCATATCCCATGATGCAAGGCAAATGGTCTTTAGCATTATAGTTTCTTATACAAGGTCTGTGTTGTCAATCTCGGCCCATTCGGTGGCTCAATGGAACAAACTCTTGAGGACTGTAGAGCCAAAACTGGCTCTGTCCCTGGAGGCCAAGTCCAATTTGTAATGGGAAACAAAAGTGTGAGGAGTGGCCCAAGTGGCGCTGCAATAAATGTCTAAAAAAGGTAGTCTAGCTGAAAAAAGAAGTAGCTAAACCCTACTTGAATGTGAATGTGCTTTAGGTTTTGATAAATTTCAGTCATGACCGGGAAAAAAGCCTGGACAAAGTCACTTTAGAAACAGGAAGGCCTTTTTTTTATATCCATAGGAGGAAACAAAAAGATCAGATTTCCTAAAGAGATCAATGGATTGATTCAGATTGTTTTTGAAGCTTAATCTAGGTAAAAATGATCACTAGGAATAAAAGTTTCCCAAGAAGATATTTCAGGAACAAGAGATGAGCTTGGCCCCAAGAAGGAAGAATCAGCACTAAATTTAGATCCCAGCTGAGAGGAGAGGATTCGAGGCTTGCAACGTTAAAAGCACTGCTCTCATTCAGGACATTATGTGCAGATGGTACCTCGAACGGGTTGCCACGCCCCATGAACCATCCTGCCCCCGGATAATGACCCCCACCATCAGAGGTATCCGGTGGGTGGATAGCGCAATATCGGGGGGCGGTGTATTAAAGCACCTGCCTTTGGTGAACCTTGGAGACGATAGATCTAGCAAGATGTCTTTGTCTGTTTGTGTCACCAGAATCTGATGTGACGTGACAGAGTTGCTGGTATACACTCACTGTGAACAGCATCCGCTACTCGAAGGAGGCGCATGTAGAATCGAGGGAGGGAAGAAGAGTGATACGCGAGCCATAAGCCTGTACCGGATATATTTGTATTCCTCTTTGTCTGCAGTAAGCAATTACTAGTGCCAGGCACTTTGTGAAGACCCTGAGTGCAGTAGATAAGCCAAAGGGCAGTGCAGAGAATTGGTAATGCCAGCCTTGAATCTGAGGTATCTTCTGCATGATTGCCTGATTGGAACATGCAGGTATGTCTCTTTTAGGTCTAAAGTCATGAACCAAGCCTTGCTGCCCAGCATGGGCAGAAGCTGTTGTAAGGTCAACATCTTGAATTTTGGTATATCCAGGAAAGTGTTTATTTATTTTACATTTGTTGACCGGGCTAGCCCAACTGGATACATGTCCATTTTCAGTAGAGGCCCGGGGAGAAAAGCTCCAGAGAAAAACATACAAAAAATTAAAAGTAATATAAGTCTACAAAAGGCAACAACATACAATATTACAACATTCAGTTAAAGTTTACATAAAAAAAAATTGTAAAATTGAATTAAATAGTCAAATATGGAAAATAGTACTCAAGACTCATAAGCATTAGTATTTAAGTAAAAAAAGATTAGTTTATAGAGTGTAGAATATAGAGGTTTATAGGTAGGAATATAGTGGTTATAGAGTGTAACAGTCAGTGAAGGATAACAGTTAGGCAGGGTTGGTACAAGAGCATAACCAGTGGTTGGTGAGAAAAAAATTTAGATTAGTTTTGAATTGTGGGAGAGAGGTCTGAGAAGTAAGATCATGTGGTAGTTGATTCCATACTTTACCAACAGAGTTAGAGAACAAGGAGTCACCTGCTAGGTTTTTTTATAAGGTAGTATGAATCCACATTTTGTTTGAGGAGCGTAGATTCTTCAGGCTATTATATGGTATGATGAGGGCAAAAAGAATTGGAGTGTTGCTGGGTTGGTATAGGGTTTTATGGGCTATTGTAAGTTGGTTAAATCGTAGCTGGTTAAGGAGTTCAAGCCAGCCCAGTTGTTTTAGATTCAGACAATGATGAGTCCTGAAAGGTGAATTTGTAGCAAATCTAGCAATATTGTTATATGATATGGCTAGTTTGTTGAGATTATATTAAGAAAGGTTAGTATATATGGGGGAAGCATAGAATAGGGTAGAGATTAAGTGGGTTCTAGCTATTGCGGTCCTGGCTTCAGGTGTAAGGAAAGGTTTGATTCTATAAAGGGATCCTAGTTTTCTGTTAATTGATTTTATTATAGTATTTATGTGAATAAATGTGTAGTAGAATGTAGTATTTATGTGTTTAGAATAGATAGGCCCAGTATTGGTCTCCATGCTTTGTCCTTTCTGGGTACCAAGAACAGTCTTGAGTAAAATCCTTGTCCCTGCTCTTGCTGTGGCACTTGTTGAATAGCCCTCATGTCCATGAGAGCTGCGACTTGTTTTTGAGTCTCTGCCCATTGATTTTTTGGCAGGTCTAGCCAACCGTTTGCCCTTGGCAGGGTATAGGTTCATAGGTTCATAGGTTTATACTAGGCTATCTGCCCTAAGGCATTTATAAGCCTAGCCCAAATTATTGTGGCTTACGCCACCCCTTATATGAAAAAATACTGTGCCCATTAGTTTGTTGTGCCTCTGTCCAGCAGTGACCCAGAGATGATTCCCGGGGTAAACCTACGATCTCCCATCCACAGGTCTAGATTTCTCTTGAACAGTCAGCGAGGTGCTCTGCCTCACATGGACCGGGATTTTATTCTACAGCATAGGGAGTCTCTGAGTGATAAATCTATCCCTCCAGCACGTCCTATTTATATCCGTGCTAAGGTTTAAGTCGCTTGCTCTAGTGGTTTTGGTGGATTTGGATTTTTTGAGGTGGAGCATGTCCATTAATTCGGGTTGGACATGGCCTTGTATGTCAGGCACATGTCACCTCTGAGCAGACGGTATGCGACTGAATAGAGCTGGAGTTTCTTCAATCTGGCAGCATATGACAGATTTTGGAGTCCTTTATCCTTTTGGTGAGGAACTTTTGGGGTCTCTCCAATTGCTGCAGATGTCGGGTGAGATACATCCCGAATGGGGCATTGTACTCGATCATTGGTCTGATAAGTGAAGAGTACAGGGGAACAATGACCTCACTAGATCTGGATGTGAATCCCTTCATGATCAGGTGGGCAATGTAGAAGGTCTTTCTAACCACTTTAGCAATGTGAGTGTCAAAAGAAAGGCCACTGTCAACCTGGGTCCCCAGGTCCCTGATAACCTCTTCTGTGCTTAGTGGATTGCCACCTATATGGTAGCTTGGGGTTACCTTGTTTTTCCGAAGGGTATGACTATACATTTTTGGCGTTTAACTTCAGGCCATGGCTCTGGCACCAGCTATCTGTTTCAGTGAGTCCCTTCTGAAGGATATCCGTGTCCGATGCACTTTCCACTATGGCCCAGTTTGCAGTCATCTGCAAACTTTGTCAGCCAAAGTCCTCCCATGTTGGCCTGTACTTCTGAGAAGTAGATGCCAAACAATAGGGGCCAAGGACCGAGCCCTGTGGGACACCACTTGTGACCGGCTTGGAGTCTGACACAGCGCCAGCAACTCTAACCCTGTGGGTTCTGTCCTTAAGCCAGTTTGCAACCCATCTTGTGACATATGGGTTTACATTTAAGCTGGTAAGTTTTTCTACAATACCCGAGTGGGGTATTGTGTCGAAAGCCTTTGCAAGGTCAAGGTAGGCTGTATGGACTGCCTTTCCCTCATCAATGGCCTTGGTGACTATTTCGAAGAAGTCGACCAAGTTCAAATAAAATGGAAATAAAACTTGTAGCCTTGTGACACTATGTCTAGAACCCATTTGTTCTGGGTTATAATGTGGCAATTTTGAGAAAAAAATGCTAATTTTCCCCCAAGGGTGCTGTCAGAAGATAAGTGCTTGGTGCAGGCAGGGGGAAGTCATTGGGACTGTTTCCTGTATGATTGTGCTTTGTCTTCTCCACCTTTGGAGGTAGAAGCACTCCACTGCTTAGGCCTGTAGGATCCTTGCAGCTGTGATCTGCCTCTAGGGTGTCTGGATCTGCCCCTTTGGATCTGTCTGAGACTGGAAAGGACCAATTCTTAGTAGGCCAGTGTCTGCTAAATCTAGGTGGCTGTGCCTGTAAAAAATCCTTGACCGTTTGCATAGATTTAGCTTTGTCCTCCATTTTCTTTTACACCTCTTCTGTCTTAACACCAAACAAGGTATCATGTTGTAAAGGAGCATCTAATAATTTTGCTTTAACATGGTCAGGCAGAGTTTCTTCCCTTTAACTAAGCATGCCTCCTAATAACAGAACCCGTAACAGCGGCCCTGCAGGAGGCCTCCAGGGAATCAAACCCACATTGCAAAGTATGCTTTCTAACTTGTTCAGCTGCATGCAATAAATCCTGCATTTCTTTGTTTTCTGCACAATCAGAATTTGCCATCATTTTCTGTTTAAGCAGTGTCATGATATATTGCTGATATTTGAGCATATGAAACTGGCAATTTAAGGCCCTTATAAGCCAAAGTAGCAGATGTGTAAATCTTTTTTCCCCATCTATTCAGTGCCCTAGAATTCCTGTCAGAGGGGGTAGGGTTTTTTGCAGTAGAAGCCTTGACCCCTTTGGGACCCTAAGAAATGCTTTCTGTGTCTGTAGTAGGGTTTTTGAAAAGGAATTTATGAGAGTCAGGGACCCTGTAGTATCTGTCCGGCTTGACAGGAGCTGGAGGTAAAGAGTCAGGGGTCACACTAGACTCCTAGAACACATCTACAATGTCCAACACAGGTGGAATAGCTAGAGGCCTGTGTTAAGGTAGTAAAAGGAAGTCTCTGAGCCTTTTCTTAGTTTCTGAAAAATCTTGGCTCTCCCAGTGGAAGTGCTCCCTCATAGTATGCAAGGTTTCCCCAAAAGAGTAGTCCTCAGGAGGAGAAGCTGAAGGAATTGATTCTTCAGCATCAGAATCCTCATAGGGAGGAAGAGAATATTCCTGATCAGAAGAGGAATCAGAAGAAATGGAAACCTGATCTGAAGATTCATAGTCTGTCTCTTGCCTAGGCCTCTTATCTGGAGGGGGATGGGAACCCCTGATCAAGGTAATTAAGTCTTCAGCCATTTTGAGCATCTGTTTTTTGGGCATGGAGGCCTGTCCTTGTGGCTGGTGAACTTGTTTCTTTGCCTTTAAAGATGTTTTAGTCTTTGAAGTCGGTTTTATATAGAATTGTTTAGGACTGAATACACCCTCAGAAGCCGATGCCTGTTCAGTGGCTCCGGAGCCATCTGAGGGAATAATCTCCAAGGCTCCAATACCTTGAGTTTCCAGCGGCCTGGCCGTCTCCACGTGGGAGTCGGTAGCGGCCTGCGACTCTAAAGTAGCGGGCGTCAGGGGCTGCGAAAGCGCCTCACTGAGAACTGGCGACTTGCTTAGGAGAAGCTTCATCGGTTTTGGACCTCGGTTGCCTGTCTTTTTCTTTTTCTTTGCGCTTTTTGTGAACTCCGGTAGTCGGATGGTTATCCGACGACATTGTATAATTAAATCTTCGCCCAAAATAGCTTAATGCAAAATCGTACCGACGCTTAACAGTGCATTGGTTAAATCTAGCACAAAACCGACAACTAGCAATGTTGTGGTTAGGGCCTAGGCAAGGAATACAGTAAGAATGAAAGTCCTTATGATGTATTTGCTTCCCACAAGAAATACCATTATTAACTTTTTCTGACATCGGTCTGGAGCAAGAAAAAAGTTTCCCCAACAGGGTACTTAGCTTTTAATGAAGACTTCGGATCTGAAACTCGAACACGAAAATCTCAGGAGTCAGCCAACCGGCACTTGCGAACTGCTTCTGCTTCGGGCACCGTGCGGCAAGAAAGACTGAATAAAATGGTGTCGGCTGCATCTTTTATACCCCTGACGGCCTGATATCAGGGAAGAGGTGACAGCGGCCGATGCGGGACCCAAGACTTTGGAATTCAGGCCGACTGAGGGCAACCAGCCAGCAGGATAACCCAAATGTAATGACTGCCACAGTGAAACACGAAGAACATCAATCAAAAGAGGTATAAAAATACTTGGAAATGAAAAAGGAAAGGCAATATACCAAAAAAAAAAAAAAAAAAAAAACAGGACGATATTTGTACGGCTCCTTAGTATGCAACAAACTCTAGAAGGGTTAGGATTGTTGCATGGAAGTGTTTGCATAGGTATTTTTATATTCCAAGTAGACTTCTGAGTTTTTTTGCAGGTAGACAGAAATTGCTGGAGATGTGATGAGAAAGAGAAGTGTACCTAGGAACAATTTTTGGGAATGCAATGAGCTGACAGATTTTAGAAATTCCTTACATGGTACGTTGTGAGAAATGTTGGGCGAGAAAATGATTTTAACTAAGCAAATTATTCTTTTGAGCTGGGATACACAGAAACTGAATTACTTATACATAACAAGGCACTACAGAGTTTAATGTTGTTGGCTGCCAAAAAGGCAAGTACTAGGAAATGGAAAAAGTACAGTTTTGTACCTACCATAAATGTAGATGTCCGAGAGGTATGCATCTGCAGTCCTAACAAATGGGTTGTCCTGCCTCAGGCAGCCCTTCGGTCGGCCGGATTCCAAAGTCTGGGTCAGGCCTCGGTTGATGTCGCACTTCACCCGACGTCATAGCTGCTGTCAATTGGGTATAAAGGCATCAGCCAACGCCATTTTCCTCAGTGTTTCTTGCCCCAGATGCCAGGTGCCCTCTAGGAAGGCTAAATTTGGATAAATGCAAATGATTCCGAACAGTAGAGAGCAAACAAAAATAAACATGTATATACATATATACAAACAAATACACCATAATAGATTCCCCCAGCTAGCTAAAAGATGGGCAAATACCCTAGGAGTACCACAGAGGGGAAGGAGGGTGGGTAATCCTGACTGCAGATGCATACCTCTCGGACATCTAAATTTATGGTAGGTACAAAACTGTACTATGTCCTTCAAGGATGCATCTGCAGTCCTAACAAATGAGTAGAATACCATAGCCAAACTGGGGGAGGAGGCACTAAGAAGATTATGGTGTAGTTAAGATCCCTTGCAAAACAGCAGTGGCAAAACCTGCTCGGGATCTGGAGTATAAAGGTAGGTTATAATGCTTGGCAAATGTATGCACGGAGCTCCAAGTAGCAGCCTCTAAAATGTCTTTGGTAGCCACTCCTCGTAAGAAAGCTGTAGTAGTGGCTGTAGCCCTTGTGGAGTGAGGTCTGATGTTTTCTGGAGTTGGCTTTCCATGAAAAGAGTAACAAAATCTAATGCAATTTCCTATCCATTTTGAGATTGTCTGTTTTGAAATTGCTTTTCCTTCCATTCCTGTTGCATATGCTACCAGAAGCTGGTCAGTTTTTCTATTGTTCTTGGTTCTGTCCAGGTAGTAGCGCAATTGCCTGTGCACATCCAAGGTATGTAGTAGTCTTTCCCCCCTGTTCTGTGGGTTGGGGAAGAATGTTGGTAGGTGGATTGCTTGGTTCAATGATACCCTGGAGACCACCTTTGGCATAAAAGTAGGGTTAGTTCTCAAGGACACTCTATCCTGATGGAAGATAAGGAAGGGCTGTACTGCCATTAATGCCTGTAATTCAGAAACCCTTCTTGCTGAAGTGATTGCAAGCAGGAAAGCAGTTTTCCAAGATAAGAACTGTAATTCTGCTGTTGCTGCTGGTTCAAAAGGGAGAAGTGTTAACTTTTCTAGCACAAAGTTCAGGTCCCATGTAGGCAAAGGTGGCTTTCTTGGAGGCTTTACATTTTTAATTCCTCTCAGAAACTGCCCGAGTAGAGGATGAGAGAAGACTGGAGGATCCATGTTGTATTCTGCTGAAATTGCTGATGCATGAATCTTAATGGAGGAGTAAGACAGGCCATTGTGGAAAAGTTCTGCTAAATATTCCAGGATGTTAGCTATGTTTGCTAATGATACATTTTCTCCTTTTGCTGCACTCCAAATGAGGTATCTTTTCCATTTGGCTGAATAAGTTTTCCTTGTGGAGGGTCTGCGAGCCTCCAGGATAATGTCTTTAACCCTCTGAGATAAATCTGAGTTATTTTGTTTTATGTAATATTCCAAGCAACTAGCTGCAGTGTTTTCAAGTTTGGATGCAGGATCTTGAAGTTGTTCTGTGTTAGCAGTAAAGGAACTAGAGGTAGAGGCCATGCGTGTGCCCGAGACGTACTCCTCAGTAGCGGGTACCAATGCTGCCTCGGCCAGTCTGGAGCTATCAGGATGATCCTTGGGTGATCTTCTTTGATCTTCAGTAGCACTTTGTGCATCAAAGGAAGAGGTGGGAATGCATATGCTGTCAGGTTTTCCCAACTGAAGGATAGGGAGTCCACCTTCCAAGCAAGTGGGTGGTATGTCCTCGTGCAGAATTTCCTCAATTGGTGGTTGTGTGGGGATGCAAACAGGTCTATTTCTGGTAGCCCCCATTTCTTTGTAATGGATTTGAAGATGTCTGGATGCAGCATCCATTCGTGGGCATCCATGGTAGTTCTGCTTAAGGTGTCTGCTAATATATTTTCTTTTCCTGGCACAAATATGGCCTGGAGCTGAATGTTGAGGTTCAGGGCCACATTCCACAGGTCCATTGCCATCCGGCATAGAGGATATGAATGTGTGCCTCCCTGTTTGTTGATATACCACATGACTGTGGTGTTGTTGTCCTTATCAGCAAATGACCTTGTTGAAGAAACGGTCTGAATGTCTGAATTTCCTGTTTCACTGCCAGCATCTCTTTTTGATTTATGTGTAGGTTCAGCTGGTCTTGTGTCCATAGGCCTTGTATACACTTGTCCACCATGTGTGCCCCCCAACCGAGGTCTGAGGCGTCCGTGGTGATAGTCTGGCTTGGTTGAGGGCTGTGGAAAGGTAGTCCTCTGTTCAACTGACAGGCCTGAGCCCACCACAGGAATTCTTGCTTCAGGCATGGAATTATTGGAATTTGGGTTTCTAGGCTGTGCTTGTGCTGAGACCATAAATTCCTTAGGTACCAATGCAACTTCCTCATATGTAGTCTGGCATGTGGAATCAATATTATGCAGGATGCCATGTAACCCAGGGCTTGCAGGACTTTCCTTGCTGTAAGCTGGTTCTGCGTTGTTAATGCCATGAAATAGAGTGGTAGTTGCTTTTGCTTTTCTGCTGTGAGAAATGCCATTTGATTTGATGTGTCCAGTTCTGCACCCAAGAATGTTATCCTTTGGGATGGTACCAGCCTTGACTTTATGTTGACTGTGTATCCCAGGGCTTGCAATAGGTGAATAACCTTTTCCAAATCTTTTCTTAATTTGATCTTGTTGTCCGCTTGTATCAGGCAGTCGTCCAGGTATGGATAAATTTGAATTCCCTGAAGCCTGCAATGAGCAATTACTGATGCCAGGCATTTCGTGAATACTCTGGGCGCAGTAGATAAGCCAAAGGGCAATGCTGAGAATTGATAATGCTCTGATCCTGCAAGAAATCTGAGGTATCTTCTGCAATCTGGTCGTATAGGGACGTGCAGGTATGCCTCCTTGAGATCTAGAGTCACCAGCCAAGACTCCTTGCCCAGCATGGGAAGAAGTTGCTGTAGGGTCAGCATTTTGAATTTTGGAACAATGAGATATGTGTTCAGAGCGGACAGGTCGAGAATAGGTCTCCATTGGTTTTCTTTTCTTGGTACCAGGAAAAGTCTGGAGTAAAATCCTTGTCCTTGTTCCATAGACGGTACCTTTTCTATAGCTCTCATCCTTAGTAAGTGGTTGATTTGTCCTAGAGCATTTGTTTTTTGGTTTGGTTGTAGGTTTGGCATTCCTCTCTTTCTTGGTAGAGTATGGAAGTGAAACCTGTAGCCTTTGTCTATTGTCTGTAAAATCCATTTGTCTCCTGTAATGTAATGCCAGTTTACTGAAAATAAGGCTAGCTTTCCGCCTAAGGGTGCTTCCAGTTGTTCCCTGGTAGGCGGTATCAGAGCCAAGTCACTGTGACTGTCCTGTGGAAGTGGTAGTAGCTGGATCTGTGGCAGTACTTCTCTGGTTGTTAGGCTGCCACTGACGTCCCTGTAGGCACCTCTGGATTGACCTCTGCCTCTTGGGCCTATTTCTGCCTCTCTGTGCTCTGGAGGTGTCTGGAAAGGACCAATTCTTCGAAGGCCAATTTCTACTAAACCTCGGAGGCTGGACCTGTAAGAAATCCTTGACTGTTTGGACAGATTTTGCTTTTCTTCCACCTTCTTTAACACTTGCTGTGCAGGGGTGCCAAACAAACTGTGTTTCTCCATGGGAGCATCTAGGAGCTTTGACTTTACATGGTCTGGTAAGGATTGCTCTTTTAACCATGCATGCCTTCTGATCACTGTACCAGTCATAGCTGATCTAAAGGAAGCCTCCAGTGCATCATAGCCGCATTTTAAGGAATGATTACTGACCTGCTGAGTGTTATGTACCAAATCCTGAAGGGACTTACGGTCTAAAGGTTCAGGAGAGGACAGTTTTTTATTTAGCTGATCTAACAAAAATTCCTGATACTGAATCATGTGGAATTGACAGTTTAAGGCCCTAGCCGAAAGAGTAGCAGAAGTATAAACTTTTTTACCCCATCTCTCTAATGCTCTAGATTCTCTTTCAGAGGGGAGGGCGTTTTTGGCAGAGGCAGCTGCTACAGCTTTGGGGCCCTGTGAAATAGTTTCAGGATCTGCAATAGGAGCCTTATACAAGTGGTAATGTGTGTCCGGGACCCTGTAGCATCTGTCGGGCTTAGCAGGGGCCGGGGGAAGAGAGTCAGGGGCAGTACAAGCATCATTAAATGCATCATCCACAACTGTTAGTACTGGAGGAATGGCTAAAGGCCTATGCTGTGGTAAATGTAAAAAGGTCCTTAGCCTTTTCCGAGAATCTGAAAAATCCTGGCCCTGCCATTGAAATTGCTCTCTCATAGCATGCAAGGTTTCCCCAAAAGAAAATTCCTCAGGAGGAGAGGCAGAAGGAATGGAGTCTTCTGCGTCAGAGTCCTCATATGGAGAATAAGGGCCTTCTGGAGGGCTTGAGTTTTCTGAATCATCCGAGGAGTAATCTGTTGAAACTAGCTCAGGGGGCTCTGCTCTAGGCCTCTTCTCTGGAGGGGGATGAGAGGCCCTGTCAGGGTGAGGTTGGGATCCGCTGATCAAAGAAATGAGATCCTTTGCCAGGCTGAGCATTTGGGAACTAGAGCTAGGCCTGTGTGAGGGGGTTTTAGCAGGCAAGGCCTTAGAAGATTTAGCTGCTTTAGCCCTAGAAAAAGCCTTGATAGACATGGATGCAGGGGGGCCTAGCAGCTCCACGTGCAGGAGTAGAAATGTCTAAGGGGATAGTATCTGAAAAATCCTGAGAACCTGCAACAGCAGGTGGAATTTCAGTAGCAGATTCAGCCATGCTGGGTGAGGCCTCGGTTGTAGGAGGCATGCTTTCAGCCGAAGGAAGAACCGAGGACTCTGTTTCAGCCGAAACCGAGACACTCACAGTTGGCTTAACCGTGGTTTCGGCCGAAACCGCGGACCGCGAGTGTCGGTCCTTTTCCTTACGCTTTTTAGCTAATTGTGAAGTCGGAGTCTCCGACGGCATGTTGTAAGCAAAAGCGGGGCCGAAAAACTCCTCTGCAAACTCCGACCGACGTTTAAGTGTCGTCGGGTGAAGGAAGCACAGGCTAGACAAGCTGCTACGTCGTGGTCTGGGCCTAAGCAAGGAAGGCAGTAAGAGTGGAAATCCTTATGAGGTATTTGTTTCCCACAAGTTAAACAGTTATTTACTTTTTCTGACATCGGCTGAGGCAAGAAAGAGTCCCCAACGGGGTACTTAGCTTTTTAGAAGTCTTCGGTAGTAGTAATCTCTGGTTCTGACCGACCGGCACTTTCGAACAGCTTCTGCTTCGGGCACCGCGCGGCAAGAAAGACTGAGGAAAATGGCGTCGGCTGATGCCTTTATACCCAATTGACAGCAGCTATGACGTCGGGTGAAGTGCGACATCAGCCGAGGACAGACCCAGACTTTGGAATCCGGCCGACCAAAGGGCTGCCTGAGGCAGGACAACCCATTTGTTAGGACTGCAGATGCATCCTTGAAGGACATCAAAAGCAAAACCAACTGCAACACAATTGCTGAATATTGTAAAGGAGACTAAAGAACTTGAAGTGGGATCTTTAGGAAAGTGAAGGAGTAAAATACATAGAAATAAATGGTATCTATGGGAACAGTATGTACAGAATAATGTGGAAGAGGAGTGATATTTCAGGGAAAACAGGACTTCAGCAATCTAGGTTACGTTATACTGAATTAAGACGAAAATCATACTTGTTTAATGTATACAAAGGGAAAAAAGTTGTAATGTTTTTTTCTCTTTTATAATGGAATATGTACTCATGTCATCATGCAATGTGTGATGTTAGTAAATATGTTAAAAACAGAAAAGGAGGAGAGCAATTCAAAAATACTTACACACTTGAAACTTAGCAGAGATTTGAATCTATTCCTGTGGCTTAAAGCTGGGTCATGCTAACTTGACTGACAGCTCAAACTCCAGTCAGCTCACCAGCCTTATGAATACTGCTACTCTGTAAAAATTCTAACCACCACCATTCAAACAAGGAAATTAATCCAAAACCATTGATGACAAGACGGACCATGATGACAATGCAGTATTTCACTGGGTTAGTCCCACTAGGCATGGGGCTTCTTTTCAGGGGTAACCCAAAGTACTATAACAGTTGACTAGGGAAAATGTGGCCAAGGCACCAGGGAACTTCCCTTACTCTTTTTTGAGGAGTGCCATGAGATATTTCATATCAACCTGAGCTACCATCAACTCGGGCAAATACAGCCTCAGTTTAATCTCTCATCTGAAGGGCAGCACACATATCAATGCAGTACCCACCCCCCACTCCCAACCAACCCACCCTCTATGCTGCACTGCAGTGTCAGCAATGGAAATTGAATCCAAACACCTGGGTGAATAGAACCCACAACAATTTGATCTTTCAGCATCCAAAGCAAGCATGCTGTTGGGCTACTGACAATGTTGACTACCTTTAGGAAGGGCAGAAGAGACAAAACTACAGCATTTGAAGGGGATGACATACTGTCTACAAAAGGGTCCCTTTTTGTTCCATGCAGTTCAATTGCTGAAAGGCAACTACAGCCAGTTTCTAAAGATGTTTCAAGGGCCAGTCCGAGGGGGTGCCGAAAAGTTCTAAGCCCTACCAACTTTCTAAATTCTGAGAGTTATTTTGCCTCTGTAGCTGAAAAGATGACTATTTCATCTTGTAAAGGGCCAATATGCAGAATCATAATGCTATGTTTTGACACTGTTTTACATCATTGACTGAACCATGTCAAAGAAAAGTGTGGAATTTCTGAGCTGTCATGAAGTTCCTATTCCTGCAGGAGAAACCTCCAAAGAAATTCATGAATGTATAATGCAAACATTGAGTGACAAGTGCCCTTCTTACTCAACTAGGAAGATGTGGTGTACAAACTTTCAGTGTAGAGATTTCGAGACTGAAGATGCAGCAAGGTCTGGGAGGCCTCATATGGTGTCAAGTGTTGAAATTGTTGACATGTCCATGACCTGATTTTGGCAGATCAGAGAACATCAGCTAAAAGAACTGCTGAGACACTACAGATCCAGAGAACGTGTTGGGTTTATAATCCATGAGCAGCTGGGTATGCAGAAGCTGTCAGCCAAATGGGAGATCAAATGTTTGAATGTTGACAAGAAAAGACATATAATGGACACTTCCAAGTTGATTTTGCAGAACTTTTGTCGAGCTGGTGCCAACTTTTTGGAATGAGTAGTTAATGTTGATGAAACATGGTTACACCACTACGATCATGAGACAAAACAGTCCATGCAATGGTGGCACTCAGGTTCACCAAGGCCAAAGAAGTTCAAGACCCAAAAGTCAGCAGGAAAGGTCATGGCCAGTGTTTTGGGATCAGGAAGGTGTTCTAATGACCATCTTCTAAGGGGCCAAACAGTTAATGTAGATTACCACTGTAACTTGTTGTGCCAATTAAAAGAGGCATTGAAAGAAAACAGAACAGGGAGCTGCAGAAGGGAGTTCTTTTTTTGCAAGACAATGCACCTGTTCACAAGGCTGGCAAAATGATAGATGTTTTGACAAAACTGCGGTTTGACTGCATAGACCATCCACCCTACTCACCAGATCCTGCTCCATCAGACCATTTCCTGTTTCCAAACCTTAAACAGAGTTTGAAAAGGAGGCAATTTTCGAGTGATTCTAAGGTGAATGCAGCAGTGGAGCAGTATTTCAGTAACCAGACTTCAGACTTTTTTTGGCAGGGTTACAGAAACTTCAGGCAAGACGTGCCAAGTCTGTTGAACTTTGGGGTGAATATGTTGAATAACTTAAGTTTTATGGCTCCACTTCATTCCCTATTAGGTCGGGCTCAGAACATTTCAGCACCCTCTCGTAAATAACATGAAGATGGGCAATGCAAATTAAAGACTTTATTCAGAGGATAACAGTCATACCCTCACAACATCTGCACACTTAGAAGCAGTAAAAGCTCCCGAAAAGATGGTTTTATATCTAGCCTTTGATCATCATGTGTCTATAGTGGTGAGAAAATCATTCTATGTTGCGCAACTTATAAACAAAGGTATGGCATCTTAGTCCAGGGAAGTCATTGCTCCACTGTATTCGGCATTCATCAGACCTATTATTGAGTACAATGCCCCCCTTTGGTATGTACCTAACCAGCCATAACCAACAACTGGAACATCCACAGAGGTTCCTCACTAAAAGAATACAGGGCATAAGTAACATGTCCTATGCAGACTGCCTCAAGGCCCTATCCCTGTATTCTGTCTCCTACAGGCTTTTGAGGGGAGATCTATGCCTGGCATACAGGGCACTGCCAGACCCCACTCTAATGGGCCTCCTGCATATCCACAAAACAAACAGTGCCAGAATGACCTGTTCTAAAGACTTAAACCTTGCCTGTGATATAAATAGGACCTTCTGGAGAGATAGGTACGTATCCCAGAGACTACCCAGTCTATGGAACAGGCTCCCATGTGAAGCAGAGTTTCTCCCTAATCCAATTCAAGTGCAACTTGGACAACTGGATGGGAAACTGGAAATTCATCCCTGACTTGGCACCCATGTCAGTGATGCAAACAGGTAACCTGTAAATGGTTCATCTCCTTGCACTTATCAAGGGTATCAGAACTCAAGTGATTTGGGATGCATGGCTAGGCTTAAAAACGCCCTTGTGGTCATTAGCCTAGTAAACACCTATGAACCTATTTTGAGCAGAAGGACAAAATCGATAAAAAGTGGGAAAAAAACACACTTATAAGATGGCACTCACAGCTCAAGAAGGCAGAAGACAAAGTGTTACCTAATGCAAAAGATTTCATTACACTGATGTACAGTCTCCATAAATATAATAAGGCAAATGCAAATAGTTAAGTGATTATCATGCCTGCTAACCATGCTAAGTCATTATATGCACTGTTCCCTTTAACTGGTCTTCTTTTTTAATAATGTACACACCCTACTAATTAAACCTTTTAGATTTTTGTTTTTTCATTGTGTTTTTCTCACTGTGCATAGCAGCCGCCAAGTCACCCATCAGCCATGTCCATTTGCTATCACAGCCCGGGTAAGAGAAACAGAGAGAGAGAGAGAGATGGGAGGGGCTGTCATAAAGTCAGCCTCTGCAGCTGTCTGTGCCCTCACCAGCATTCCAGTCATAATGACACATCACATTTTTTAGGCCAAATCCCTACCCTGGGAGGGAGAACAGAGGACTTGAATCATCACAGGGCTATACTGTCCTCTCCAATGTAAGCATGTGTCCCTGTGAACTCATAAGAGCAACCGTCCAAGCAACTTGGTGGCTGAACAGCCCCCCCCCCCCCAATCAGGACTGCCTCTTGCAACACTGCTCCCTCCTCTGAGGGACTAGGGCACTTTACGGTCCCAGACCTCACTCCTAAATAGTATAATACCCATGATCTTCCATCAAAGTTCTGAGTTGCTAATCAACCTCGAGTCACCTGTGCCACAACTAGGGCTTTATTCCACCATGCCACCACAGCTAGTAACTGTTAGATATTTAAATGTTGTGTTGTGTCTTTCGGCTTTACCCGGTTAGGGGTCACCACAGCGGAACTCCGGTCCGCTAATGACTGGCAGTTGATTTTTACGTGCTGAGTTGCCGGCCCTAATGCACAACCTTCAACGAAGGTACGCCCATTCATGCATGACTCCACAGTAGACGCTCTAGCTGTTTGATATTTAAATCTATTAATTAAATCTTTGATTTTTAGATAAATATTCTTACTCTGCACTATATGACACAGTAAATTTTAGCAGCATGCTTAATGCTCTATTAAAGCTCTAGTTAAAGACATCTGCAGAAATGCAGCTACACCTCCTGAAATTCCAAAAATTACAACGAAGTGCATATGGAATTTAACGTTTACAGGAAAATATCCTTTGTGATGCTTGGTACTAGACCTTCTAGCATATGTTGATGTAATTCAATGTTATGTTTTAAACACAGGATATACTGCAGCACACAAATGATAACATGCCCAAAGTCAGTACATTACTTTTGAAGTAATTATACTACGCATTTAAAATGTCATTAAAATGTATGTCCTAAAAGAGAAAGTATACATGGCTGCAGCAGATATTGTAGTTAGCCCATCCCCACTAACTTCTGATACACTGGTGATACTATCAATCCCCACAGTTGCCCATTCACAATCACCTTATGAAATTTTAGTAATATGAGACAAGGAATTGTTGGTAAAATGAAGTAAATATATTGATAACTGGTCTGAAAGCATATACTTACACTCCTCAGCATTACAAGTTCATCTAATGCTAGCAAACATCAATGTGAGTGCAGAAAATGAACTTGTGAAAAAAATGCACCAGGCCCAAGGGTTCCATGGCTTACATTACAATTTCACAAAAATGTACATATTTCAAACTTTTTAAAGTGGCAATAGTCCTTAAAAATTCTGTTCCTAAATATGAATTAAAATTCTGTTGTACCGCCACCTCATTCTATCCCTGTCAACGGTCACTCTTTACTTCTTACTATTTCATTATTCTTTATGATACAGAACAGCAAATAGAAGGAAAAAATAATGTAAAAACATCATAAAACAGTAGCATTTGGAGTTGAGGAGAAATGTCTATATTCAGAACCCAGATGTTCAGTTTCCACTTACATTTTACTCCAGTAGACTCAATAATGATGTTCATCGTGCATACAGCTGCAGTCATAACAGATGGGTTCTCCTGCCGTCAGGCGGGTCCTCGGACAGCCGAATTCCAAAGTCTAGGTCCGGCGTCGGTTGTCGTCGCTTCTTCCCTGATGTCAGTGTGACAGGGGTATAAAAGAACCAGCAAACGCCATTTTCTCCAGTCTTTCTTGCCGCGAGGTGCCCGAAGCAGAAGCAATTCGCAAGTGCCGGTCGGCCAGCTCCTGAAATTACGAAAATTTTGCAACCGAAGTCTTCCTGAAAGCTAAGTACCCCGTTGGGGAAACTTTTCTTGCCTCAGACCGATGTCAGACAAAGTTAATAATTGTATTTCATGTGGGAAGCAAATACCGCATAAGGATTTTCATTCCCTCTGCATTCCTTGCTTAGGCCCAGACCACGACGTCTCGGTCTGTCGTTTTTATGCTACATTCAATAAACGCACCATTAAGCGTCGGGCGGAGTTCGCCCAGCACTATTTTGGCAAAAAATGTAACTATATTATGTTGTCGGATACTCCGACTCCAGTTTTGTCTAAAAAACGCAAAGATAAGGACCGACACACTAGGTCCGCGGCCTCTACCGACACCACGCCAAAGCCGACTACAGGTGGTCCGGTTCTCAGTGAGGCGCCTACGCAGCCCCTGCCTACTGACGACACTTCATTGGCGGTGTCTTCTGTGCCCGAGGTCGCAGGCTCCTCGGCCCACACCCCGACTACAGATACCGAAGCCACTCTTGGTGATGAATCTCAAAATGTAGACAGGTCTGCCTCCTCTCAAGGTGTCTTCAGACCTTCCTCTTCTTTTTCCATCAAGGCTTTCACTAAGTCTAAAGCAGCCATGCATGCTAAGAGACAAGCTACACAGGGCCCTTCTCTAGGCCCCATGCCTAAAAAACAGATGCTTAAAATGGCTGATGATTTAATTACTCTTATCAGGGGTTCTCAACCCCCCCCGGACAAAAGGCCCAGAGTGGAGGAAGAATCTCCCTCCTCTGACCAGGCCTCCATTATTTCAGAGCACTCTGATGAACAGGAACATTCTTACTCCCCTTTTGAAGAATCTGATGCAGAGGAGTCCATTCCCTCTGTCTCCCCCCCAGAGGATTACTTATTTGGGGAAACTTTGCATACCTTAAGGGAGCACTTCCACTGGGAAGGCCAAGAGTACTCAGATTCCAAGAAAAGGCTTAGGGATTTTCTCTTGCTACCTCAGCACAGGCCTCTGGCTATACCTCCTGTCTTAGACATACTAGATGATGTGTACTCGGAGGCCTGCCTTAACCCGGATTCTTTACCTCCAGCCCCAGTCAAGCCTGACAGGTACTACCGGGTTCCTGACTCACACCAATTTTTATACAAAAGCCATGCGGCTGACCCAGAAACTATCTCACAGGGCCCCAAGGGAATTAAGGCCTCCACTGCTAAAAATCCATTACCTTCCGAGAGAGATTCCAGATCCTTAGAAAGGTGGGGAAAAAAGGTATACACCTCGGCCACCTTAACCATGAGGGCATTAAACTGACAGTTCCATATGCTAAAGTACCAACAGTTTCTGTTATCACAATTGAGAAGTAAAATGTCACAACCTGAACAACCAGACTTGAAGGAGTTGCAGGATTTGATGCATAGTGCAGAACAAGTGGGTAAACATACCTTGCAATGTGGTTTTGATGCTCTAGAGGCCTCATGTAGAGCTGCTGTTACAGGATCTGTCATACATGGACATGCCTGGCTCAAGGAGCAAACATTACCAGATCATGTCAAAGCTAAATTACTAGATGCCCCTCTACAAAAGGATGTATTATTTGCTGTTAAAGCTGAGGAGGTATTAAAGAAAATGGAGGAAAAGGCTAAATCAATGCAAACAGTGAAAGATTTTCTACAGGTACAACCTCCACGTTTCAGTAGAAATTGGCCTTCCAAAAATTGGTCCTTTCCAGCCACCGACAGACCCCAAAGAGGTAGATACAGGCGCCCGAGGGGCAGAGGGCAATCTCAAGGATCGTTTAGAGGCAGACAATGGCAAGCTCCTACACAAAGAGGTGGTGAGGATAGTTCGCAGCCATTCAGAAAGCAAGCCCAATGAATTTCCCCTTTGCATGCCAAGCAAGGCTCAAATGGCAGCACCAAAAGACAAATGGATCCTGGACATTATAAACAGCGGCTACAGATTCCATTTTCACACCCTTCCAAAAATGAGAGGCATGCCAAACCTGCCACACAATCTAAGGGCAGAGGCACAAAGACAAATTTCAGATCTCATGGACATGAAAGCTATTCAAGAGGTACCTACTCACGAACAAGGTCAAGGTTTTTATTCCAGACTATTCCTGGTACCAAGGAAGGGAAAAGATTGGAGACCTATTTTGGACCTATCCATCCTAAACACATTTTTACTCGTACCAAAATTCAAGATGCTCACATTACACAGCAGCTTCTTCCCATGCTGGGCAAGGAGTCTTAGCTGGTAACATTGGACCTCAAGGAGGCATACCTGAATGTCCCAATCAGACAAAATTGCAGAAGATACCTCAGATTTCTTGCAGGTTCAACCCATTATCAATTCTCTGCATTGCCCTTTGGCTTATCTACTGCGCCCAGAGTATTCACAAAATGCCTGGCATCAGTAATTGCCTACTGCAGACTTCAAGGGATACAAATATACCCATATTTGGACGACTGCCTGATCCAAGCGGACAGCAAGCACATACTTCTGAAACATTTGGCTTTTGTAATAATGTTGTTGAATTCTCTGGGATACACAGTCAACAAAAAGAAATCAAGGCTAATACCCTCTCAGAAAATAATTTTCCTGGGTGCCAACTTGGACACAAACACCAAGATGGCCAACCTCACGCCAGAGAAGCAGGGGCAACTAACTCAATACTTCAGAACACTAGCAAATTTCACCAGGCTGACTGCAAGGAAAATCCTGCAGGCTCTGGGATTCATGGCATCTTGCATCCTACTAATCCATTGTGCAAAGCTGCATATGAGGAAACTTCAATGGTACCTGAAAAACCTATGGTCTCAACACAGCCACAGTTTGGAAACAATAATACCACTAATTCCATGTCTTCAAAAGGAATTTCTGTGGTGGGCTCAAGCATGCCAAACAAACACAGGTCTCCCATTCTGCAAGCCTCAAGCAAATCAAGCCATCACAACAGACGCCTCGGACTTCACCTGGGGGGCGCACATGACAGATCGGTGCATTCAGGTCAAATGGTCCCAAAAAGAAAAGCACCTTCACATCAATCAAAAGGAAATGCTAGCAGTAATAAATGCTATTATAGCTTTCAAAGACCTTCTGCATCCAGGTCAACTATTGATAAGGACAGACAACACCACAGTAATGTGGTACATAAACAGGGAGGAACCCATTCATACCCCCTATGCAGGCTGGCCATGTCACTTTGGAACATGGCTCTGGAATTACAAATCGAACTTCAAGCCCAGTACTTGCCAGGCAAGGAAAACACACTGGCAGACAACCTAAGCAGAAATGTGACAGATCCACACGAATGGAAGTTGTATCCTCAAGTTTTTACAGAGATAATTCAAGCCTGGGGAAGGCCAGACATAGATCTCTTTGCCTCCCACAAAAATCACCAATTGAAAAAATTCTGCTCAAGGACTTTTCATCCAAAGGCCTGGAGAGTGGACGCTCTCTCTTTCAGTTGGACAACAATGACAGTTTATGCCTTTCCACCTCTTCCTCTGCTGCCCAAAGTTCTATTAAAAACCAGAGCAGACAGACCAAAGATGATTCTCATTGCTCCAGACTGGCCAAGACAGCACTGGTACCCACTCCTGAGGAGCATGACGCATTCCCCTCCATGGACCCTACCTCTAATGCCTCTTCTTCGGACTCAGCACAGCTTCAAAACTCTTCACAGTCAGCTGAAAACACTCAATCTGGCCGCATGAAGATTCCTTAACATCACAACAGACCCTACTCTCCAAGGAGGTGCAGGATGTCATTTTGGAGGCCAGAAGGCCATCTACTAGAAAAGCTTACTCCGCAAAATGGAAACGGTGTTGTGCCTGGAATGAGAAAAAGGGCCAGAATCCTGGAAAACTGAATTTACCTCAAATTTTACAGTATCTAGCTGAGCTGCTAAGCAGTAGACTTTCATTCTCCATCAAAATCCATGCCTCAGCCATTTCTGCAGAATACAACACTGATCCACCTTTATTTTCTCACCCCCTCTTAAGACAGTTCCTCAGAGAGGCTAAGAATATAAAACCCCCAAGGAAACAACCAATACCTGCTTGGGACCTCAATTTCATTCTAGAAAAGCTGACCTTGCCTCCTTTTGAGCCAGCTGCCTCAACAGATTTGCAATATTTGTCCTGGAAAACAGCTTTCCCTTCTGGCTATCACCTCAGCTCGTAGGGTATCAGAACTACAAGCCCTCATGGCTGTGCAGCCTTTTATCATCTTCCATCAGGACAGAGTCTCCTTACGAACCAACCCGTCCTTTATGCCAAAGGTGGTATCCAGGGTAGCTTTGAATCAGGCTATACACTTACCTACCTTTTACCCTAATCCTCAAAACAAAGGGGAGAGACTACTACATTCCTTGGACATCCAAAGACAGCTGCGTTATTATTTGGACAGAACAAAGCCTTTCAGAAAATCAGAACAGCTCTTCGTGTCCTATGCTATAGGAGCTCAAGGGAAGCCAATTTCCAAACAGACAATTTCAAAATGGATAGCCCACTGCATATGCTTTTGTTACTCTTTTCATGGTAAAACTGTACCTGCAGGCATCAGATCTCACTCCACAAGGGCCACAGTTATCTCTGTAGCTTTCCTCAGAGGAGTTCCTACCAAAGATATTTTGGAAGCAGCCACTTGGAGTTCTGTGCATACCTTCTCCAAGCACTACCACCTACCATTATACTCCAAAACTAGAGCAGGCTTTGCCACTGCAGTCTTGCAGGGCATCCTGGCTCCTCCTAGTTCCACCTAGTGCCTACAACCCCTTTCTTAGCTTTGGGATTCTACCCATCTGTTATGACTGCAGCTGTATGCACGATGAACATAGTACAGTTTTGTACCTACAGTAAATGTAGATGTTCGAGTGCTAATACAGCTGCAGTCCAGGTTTCCCTCCCTCCTTCCCCTCTTGGGACAGGCCTATTGGCTAACACCTCCTCATACAACCTGATTGGGGTATTCATTTATGGTGTATTTGCTTGCAACTACTGTATTTTGATTATATGGCATTGCTTTATTACACAAATTTATGTATTGCCTTCCTTCTGGGGGCACCTGACATCTGGGGCAAGAAAAACTGAAGAAAATGGTGTCGGCTGGTTCTTTTATACCCCTGTCGCACTGACGTCAGGGAAGAAGCGACGACAACCGATGCCGGACCTAGACTTTGGAATTCGGCCGACCGAGGACCCGCCTGACGGCAGGAGAACCCATCTGTTATGACTGCAGCTGTATTAGCACTCGAACATCTACATTTATGGTAGGTACAAAACTGTACTTTTCTTATTCCAATATTCTATTGCAAAATATATGCCAAATTGGTGATTTTTAATATGTTCATAATAGACTTACATTTGAAAGTTCTGAAGCATCTATTTCGTTATCCATCTTTGTTTTTTCTGTTACTGTCTGGTCTTCACTGCAGTCTGCTGGAGTAACACTAATCTTGAAAATCTCTGCAGAACAAACCGACTCCGCGGCAACCAAGGATACTTCAACAGATGACTGATATACAGTATTTTTTTGTAAGGGCAAGTTGACAGCATCCTCTTGCGTCCAAGTGTCAACCTAATAAAAATAAACTGTTTTGGTTATAAAATATAAACAAAATGATAGTATGAATAAAAAAAAATGCTCTTTCAACATTTTAAATACAGCAAGACTACCAATTTGTGGATACCCTTCAAACAACAAAACACTGCTGCATTAAGAACTTGCCGTACACAGAGATGTTCTTACCATATCAGACGATCTACTAAGAAAACCTCCTGGTAGAGCGTATTTTGAGTTCCTCCTCTCCACTGATCAGCATTCAGCACCTTTTCCTACAAGTTCCCATGCCTGGGTACAAATGTATGGCCATGACAACATGTACCTTGACATTTCATGACAGCTAAGACAGAAACTAACCCATTGCACCCTCCACAATTCACCACTTGCCACCAACAAGCACCTTCCTTCAAATTAATCATAACAATGAATACAAAACCTGAGAATTTCGAAGCTCTGCTTTATGGATATGGATAACAAGATACAAGCAGTTAAAATGTATTTAGTCCCTTTAGTTTTATGCACAGGTCAGGCATATTTTATCAACCAGAAGAGAAGTTGTGAATAGCAATAAAAAGCTGAAGGATTTTATGTGGGAGGGGAAGACAGCAAGATTCAAGTGGATAAGCGGATTCTTCCAAAAGAACCACAGATTGGGATTACCCAATTTGAAGGGGTATTTCAGAGCTACACAGTTAAGGCTCCTACACATAGCACAAGCAGAAAAAAAAAGTTATGTACTTACCATAACGTTCCATGTGAGTTGTTTATCTCACCTTTATTCTCACTGATGGGTTTGGAGCCAATCCTCGACTCCGACATGGCTGATAGAAAGCTCAAGGTTTGCCAGTAGCTCGAGACCAAGCCCCTTATCCCACAATGCACTGCTGGAATTACCTCAGATCTTGTTTGCTGCGAGTATATATACCCTTTTACTTATTTCTACAAGGAAGCACTTCCCGAAGGGGAAGAAGAAGTATTGAATAACCAGGATGGTACTAGCCTCTAAGTCAGCTGTCAGCCAGGAGGGGGAAGGAGGGAGGGACGTGAGAATAAAGGCGAGATAAACAACTCACATGGAACGTTATGATAAGTACATAACTTCTTTATGTGAAGTTGTTAAATCTCGCCGTTTATTTTCACTGATGGGTAGAGTCCCTAGCACCATCAATCTTGGGTGGCTCATGGAAGTACGTTTTTCAGTACCATGGAACCAAAGGAAGACCTGTCCCTGGAAGCCTTATCTACTTTGTAATGTGTGATAAAGGTATGAGGCTTAGACCACGTGGCTGCAGCACAAATATTGTCAAGGGGCAATTTAGCTTGAAAGGCAGAAGACGTAGAAACGGCTCTGGTAGAATGAGCCTTAGGTTTGTGTGTCAATGGCATGCTAGCATTCGCATAAACAAAGGATATAACAATCTGATAACCATTTTGATAAAGTTGTTTTAGCCACTGGATTACCTTTTCTGGCTTCCGAAAAGGATACAAAAAGTTGATCTGATCTAATTTTCTAATATCCTTAGTTCTGTCAAGATAAAATCGGAGCTGTCTGTGTACATCAAGTTTGTGCAGCATGTATTCCAATTTGCTAGAGTGGTTGGGAAAAAAGACTGGCAGCTCAATGACCTGACTGATATTGGATTCAGAACAGGCCTTAGGCAAAAAGGAGGGGTTTGTTCTGAGAGATACTCTATCAGCATGGAAAATCACGTAAGGAGGCCTAACAGATAATGCTTGAAGTTCTGACACTCTGCGGGCAGAAGTAATGGCCATCAGAAATATAGTCTTTCCAGGACAAATATTTGAGATCACAAGAAGATTCTGGTTTGAAAGGGGGGAGAATAATTTGAGACAGCATAAAATTCAAATTCCAGGGAGAATAAGGAATTTTGACAGGACGTCTCATGTGAAAGGCACCTTTAAGAAAAGCCTTAGATAACTTATGGCTCATAACATTCAACCCATCGAATCCAAGGTGGAAATTTGATATGGCGGCTAACTGGACTCTAACTGTGGCAGCAGCTGCTGCTCCTTCTTTAAAAATCTTTGTCAAAAATTCTAAAATAGATGATAGAGGAGCTCAGAAAGGGTCGATTTTCTGTATATTGACCCAAATTGAGAACCTGTTCAACTTACTGCGGTATAGTTTCCTAGTGGATGGCTTGTGAGAAAACAAAAGGATTTGTCTTATATCATCTGAGAGTGAATGAAGCCTGGCAATTAGGGGAAGTGGATTAGCCAAGCAGTCAGTTTTAGGGACTGCAGTGAAGGATGTAGGTCCCCTGACGGGTGTCAGAATGTCTGCAACTGGGTCCAGGATCCATGGATCCCCCAGTAGATAATGGTGAAGGAAGGGGATGAGGATAACTGTCTTCCCCAGTGACTTTGCTTTCTGTAAAACCTTGGGCATCAATGGAATAGGTGGGAATGCATACAGAAGACCCTGAGGCCAATCGTGTACGAGTCTCTCTCTCGGGTAGTGTCCCGGAGGTGGTATTAGGCAAAGTAGCTTCTGCATTTGGTATTGATGTGACTGGCAAAGAGGTTGCAGCAAGGCTGGCCCCATTTGCAGAAAATCAGATCCGCAACTCGTTGGTTGAGAGACCACTCGTGAGGCAACAGTATTGCCCTGCTTAGCTTGTCCGTTATCACATTGGATTTCCCTGGGATGTGCGTTGCTATCAGAAAATGGTGGGACGACACAGCCCAGTGCCATACCCTGAGTGCTTCTCGACAAAAGGGGTAAGACTTGGTTCCGCCTTGTTTGTTCAAGTACCAGGCCACTGACATGCTGTCCGTCTGAACTGCAATTGTCCCTAGAGGAAGAGAGTCCTGAAAAGTACTGCAACGCCAAAAGTACCGCTCTCAACTCCAGAACATCGATATGCGGATGTGACTCTTGATCCATCCATGTGTCTTGGGCAGTCTTTCCCTGAAAATGCCCCACCCCCACCCTATCAGGAAAGCGTCCATGGTCACAGTGGCTATTGGGGGGGGGGGACAAAGGGTCTTCCGATTGTAACATGAAGAGACGTCAACCACCACTGAAGGTGTCTCTTGCAAGAATCTGTGATGAGAATCATGCAGTGCATCGGTAGCTTTTGGTAGGACAACTGAGCGAAGAGGAGCCATTAAAGGATTCGCATATGCATCCTTAGGAGTGGTACCACCAGGATTGCTGCCGCCATCAACTCTAGTACCTTCAAGACCTCTGCTGCTGTAGCTTTGTTCTTTGACACCAGTGAGATGATGTGTTGGTGAAGAAGTGAGACACTTTCGATTGGAAGACGTAGAGTGGTGGTTGAGGTATCTAACTCTGCTCCTATAAAAACAGTATGCTGCGATGGCAATAAGGCAGACTTTTCAAAGTTAATTGTAATGCTTAATTGATGGCAGAGTGTCAGAGTATATTGCGTTGCCCGAGTCAACTTGATGCCTGGTGGTGGCAGTGAGGAACCAATCGTCTAGGTATGGTAACACCTGGAATCCTAGACGCCTCAGGTGAGCCATGACCACTGCCATGCATTTGGTGAACACCCTGGGGGCTGTAGCGAGACCAAATGGCAGGGCTCAAAACTGGTAATGATTAGCTCCCAGCCAGAAATGCAAATGACCCCTGGAACGTCTGTTCAACTTTATGTGATAGTACGCGTCCTTGAGATCTATGGAGCACATCCAATCTCCTTTCCCTAGGAAGGGAAGAATGGACTGAAGTGTGACCCATTCAGAACTTCTCTTTCTTTACAAATGGGTTGAGTCTGCTGAGGTTCAAGATTGGTCTCCAGTCCCCTGTTTTCTTTGGTACCAAAAAGAATCTTGAGTAAGTTCCGAATCCAACTTGGTCTGCTGGGACTGGTTGGATGACTCTTTTTCTAGCAATTTTTGTACCTCTACAATTGCTTGTTCCCTGAGATTGGGTGGAACATCTGGGATTCTGCTTACAGGAGTAAGTGGGGAAGAGAACGGTATGAAATATCTTCTGGAAATGATGCTTTGTACCCATGTATCTGATGTTATGTTTAGCCAGGCTTCTGGGTACAAAGACAAGTGACCCCCGACTGCCTCCAGAGCCATACAGCCAGGCCCCCCTTCAGGAGCGCTGGTAGGGCTGACCAGAGAACTGGCCTCTGCACCCTGTTGCTGCGGACCCCCTCTGCCGCGCGGGCGGCGTCTTCTGTTATAACACCCTCCTCTGCCTCTAGAGGGGGTTTCTCCATGTGTGTCCTGAAAGGCTCTCTGTGCTTTTTGGAACCACATTTTCCCTCCCCTAGGGCCCTTGGGGTAGGGCTGAGTAGGGGTAGAAAAATGGACTCCAATGGCAGATAGGGTCTTGCCTTACTGCTCACACCTGGTTAAAGTTTCCTTTACTTTAGGCCCAAACAGTGATGAGCCATCAAATGGGGTGCTGATAAAGGAAGACTTAAAGGGTTCCGCAAAGGAACAGACGCGCATCTAGGCTTGTATCCACAAAGCAATGCCTGAACTAGCGGCTCTACTCATACCATCAGCTGCATAAGATATGAGATGCATGGACGAGTTTCCAACCGAGTTTAGGGTAGCGAGCTGTGTGTTGACTTTGTCGGCAACCCCTGCAGCTACCGTACCCTGGAGAGCATCTCCTAGCTCTTTCAGGAGATCTCTTTGCAGTCTCGTAAAATGGGTTAAATAGTTCAGCGATCCCAGAGAAAAAGTCGCTGAACTAAACATGCATTTCCCTTATCTATCCATGACCCTAGAATCTCTGTTAGGAGGATGGATAGATGCGGATGTTTCAGAAACTTCCTTTTTGGTGGTTGCAGCTACCACCCATGGCATCAACAGGCACTCCTTTGGTCAAAAAGGCTTTGTCCACTGGGGCAGAGATGAACTTATTTGGCTTCCGAGGGACAGGTTCCATGGCCTTCAGTGACTCCCACGCCTTACGAGAGATCAGCTCCATGAGCTCATCGTAAGGCGGAGACACCCAAGAAGTGGAAGGTTGAGACCCAAAAGTCTTCAAGAGCACTGACTCGTCCTCAGTAGGGGTTTTGGACTGTCAATCGCCCCACTGACTAAGGATCTCTAATATCTCCACAAAGGCGATATCCTCAGAGGGGGATTGAGGGGACCCTTCTGACTCACCCAAGTCCGTGTCGGATGTCAAAGACTCCTGTGGGGAAGTGCCTCCTCTTGCACAGTCTCTTCCTGGGTACCTCCTCAGTGGGGAGATCTGGGGAGGTCTCGGAAGAGCAGGGGACGCCCCGTGGGGCCACTTGAGGATCAGGGTCTCTATGCTTAGGGGTACCGGTAGATATAGAAGCAGACACAGGAGCTTGAGGGGAGAAGGAAGCCTAAACTGGTGTCGATGATGTCTTAGAAGACAGGACTCTCCTCATGGTATCGAAAGCACCATGGCTCGGACGAGAAGGGGTAGACTGATCCAGAGGGACCGCCCGATCTCCCGCACTGAAACTATGGGCTCCGAGCCCAAGGTAGGAGCCGAGCTCATCCGAGCCGAAGTCCCGAGAGGAAGAGTCGGCACCGACAAATCGGTCCAACTATCCTCCCCGGACCCGGCAGGAGAGTGTCGGCTTCTAGCATCCTCGGTCGGCGCCGAGGACGTCTGAGTAGATGGAACCGATAACACCGGTGCGGGTCTCTGCTCCAAAGGTTCGACAAGCATCGGTTCGGGCTCCTTCAGCTCCGAGAGTCCAGTACAGCTTGGAGGAGGAGTAGTCAAATCTGGTTCAATGGGCTTCGGCTCTGATGAAGTGGTCTGGGCCGACAACAATTTAGCAAGTCCTACTGCCCTTAGAAGCTTCTGCACTAGCTGATCCATGTCCATATCAGAGAGGCTGATCGAAGACTTCGAGGAATGCACTGAAGGTGCTGACTGGAGCAGAGACCGGCTCCAAGACTGGGAGCTGGCTCCGAACCAAAGGGACACTCGGTTCAGAGGACTGTGGAACCGATGACCCTGTACCCTCTGATCTTTTTGCCTTTTTAGATTGTTTAGAAGCAGAAGATTTTGAAGATTTAGAAGTGCTGGTACCTTCCAGGCTACCCAATGCCTCAGAAAAAGTATGATGCAGCAACCCTCTATCTATGAGTTTTCTCCTTCTCTCTAAGAGAACCCTAGATGAAAAAGAGTGGCAAATACTGCAGGAGTCTTGTGTTTAGCCCCCAGACAGTAAAAATATTGGACATGTCCGTCCGTGACGGACATTTTCTGTCCACAATCTGGACATTTCTTAAACCCCGATTTGAGGTGAGACTTTTCTCTCTCATCCGACATTTTATAAGAGACACACCATAAAATTAACCTGTAAAGGTTAAATACAGGGCTAACTAAGCCCACACTACACAATATAGTAAGAACAAGTAAAAAAAATTAAACTAAATAGGGCTAAGTAAGGACCCAACACTAAGAAAAACAAGCCAACACAGGGCACTATTCACTACAATCTAACCTACTTTTTTTTACAAGAAACACACACACACACACACACACACACACACACACACACACACACACACACACACACACTAAATATGAATAATCTCTCAAAAAGAGAAGAAAAATTTTTTTTTTTAAAACTTGCGATTTATCAAAATGGTCCGAGCTAAGCAAACTAGATCTGAAGTAATTCCAGCAGTGCATTGTGGGATAAGGGGCTTAGTCTCGAGCTACTGGCAAACCTTGAGCTTTGCTATCGGCCATGTCGGAGCCGAGGATCAGCTCTGAACCCATCAGTGAGAATAAATGGCGAGATTTAACAACTTCACATCCTATAATTCAAAGTGGAAAGGGATGATCATGAAACGGGAAGGGGGGGCTCAAGAAACAAGGACAGACTGGGATTTTGGATGCAGATCTTTAAGGAGAACAATAATCATAGAGAATTTTATATTCATAAAGTAGCAGACAGTATTCCAAGAACTAAGCCAACTCGAGGATGTAGAAAAGAGATACTCAATAGAGATGACTGCAATTAGGAATACAGAGACGACGCAAGAATGGGCTTGAATTTACTGGAGAAAACTGGTGAAGGAATAAAAAGGTACTGGGAGCAAATAATGAGAGAGGGTAAGGTAACAGACTGGGAAGAGACCTAGAATTCATTTGGACTGCAAGCTAGAGACTGCCTTCCCTTATCAAGGACTGATATCAGAGTATAGGCGAAGAGAAAGCAATAGAGGGCTCCTAAAGGAAAGACTAGCACTGCTATAGTTTCTAGTGAAATCTAGAACAGAAGCTGATGTTAAAAAGAGAATTAGTAGGGCATACAAAACATTGTTTGATAACTATAGGAATCAATCAGAGGTGGTTAGAAAGGATTGGGAAGAAACTGGATAAGTAATTCACAAAGAAACAATGGGAGGATTTATGTACGCTTCCTAAACATGCAACAAAGTCAAGAAGATTTAAGATCTTTGCCTGAAAGTATTTGGATTGGTAATTTTATACCTCAAGATGACTCCAAAAGAATTTTCCTCAGGTTGATTCCAAATGTTGGCAGGTGTGGTGCGGAAGAAAGAGGTAACTAGGAACACATTTTTGGGAGTGTAATGAGTTGGCAGACATCAAAAATTTCCCTGCAGACTATTCTGTCAGAAATACTGAGTGAGAAAACTGATGCAACTAAGGAAATTATTTATTTGAACCGTGATACAGAATCAGAATTGCCTGGATATGGTATGGCCTTCCTGAGTTTAATCTTGGTAGCTGCCAAAGAAGTAGTTACTAGAAAATGGAAATCAAAGTCTAAACCAACTGTAGTAGACAGAATGGTGTCTATGTTCAGCTATCAAATGGAACTTCCATCGAACGGCTGAACATCACACCATATTCAAACGTTCAATCAGTGAATGTTCATTTAATTGACAAGGAAAGTAACGAGTTGGCCACTACTTCCCCATATGCCCCCACTGTAGTATTTCAAACCCACCCACCCCCAACTATATATACCAACTCTGGGGCTGCACTACATTGCAGAAAAGGGCAGACGGGGAAGTGGTGGCCAATTAGTTACTTTCCCCATCAATGAAATGAACATTTGTTGGACAGGGTTCGATATTCAGGTACTGGATGGAAGTTCCATTCAGTGACTGAACACAGACCCCATGGAATGAATATAGCAACAGAGATAAAAGAACTGGAAGGTGGAACTTTAGAAAAAGGTAGGAAAAAATTGCACAGAAAAATCGTGAATTAACAATACATGTAAAATAATGTTTTGGAAGAGGAATGAGGTTTAAGGGAAGGCAGAAATTGAATGAGCTTATGTAATGTTTGACTGACAATGACTGTATAGACTATTATAAGTGAAGTATAACGTTTGCAACTGAAAATACGTCAATATTGTTTGTTTTCATTTATATAAATGTATGACTGCCTATGTCATAACTGATGATTCAATAAAGAGGTTTCTTGTTTTAAAAAAATCATAACAATAAAGATGTGGCAGCCCCGTTATTAACAAGTGAGACAAGTACATGCCTGTCCAACTTACAAGGATTTCAATAGGCTAGCCAGTTGAAGTACCACTCATCCAAAAGGGGACTGAGGATGTCATTTCTGGCCAATGAAGGATGGTCTTCTTCATAGACAAACTGATATGGTAGAAATATATCTGCAGCATCTAACACAGAAATCCAACTGGATGGGCTGTATCACTGGCCTGTTCCCAACCAGTACTACCCACCTGGGTAGAAGGAGGCAGCCAACCACACCAGGACTAGCAAGAAATGGAAAGGACTGAAGAACATTAAGCTCAGAGGCCCCGCTCCAAAAGAGCAGCAGCTTGAATTTAGAAATATTTGCAAAGGAAAAGAAAAAAGAACAAAGGCACGATAATGCACAATCTTTCAATAGCAGTAGCAAGAAGTGACACCTTAAGTTTTGAAAGTGGCAAGTAGTTAATACACTACATCATGGTGTTGTCATCACAGGTGTATGCCAGTCGTCAAAAAAGGGAACTCTGTTAAAACGATGCTAAACACTGACTAGTGGAGAGGACAACCGCAACCAGAAGGCCACCAAAGAGGGTTCCTGATGTTAAATCAATTAAACTTAAGGAACATCTGTAGTACCATCTAACTGCACTGATGTTAAGCAGAATGGTATATACCTCTCTGGCTCCTCCAAAGAGCAGCATTTAAGGCAGAGATACCATGTCCATGTATTCCAATACAGTGATACCTTGCCTGACTCTGGAAATGTTAACCAGTTTTAAAGGCTATGTCCTAGTACCACTACAGACTCCAACTGACAAATATTCTGTCCAGTTCTGAGGTCCACATTTCTATTTCTCTCAACCACTGCAATGGATCACCTGCATTTATTTAAAATGTTTTTTGAAACACACATTTGCTGAGAGCTCTCATCTGTTTGCCCTATGGCTCTATACTTTTTAATGCAATCATTTTTAATCATACATACAAAATGTGACAGTCAGCAGATCCACAGTAAACCCTTTTTATGCAATGGCCAAGAAACAGGACAAAACATTAAACAAATGTAATCATCTTTGTGGAATACACACCATTTCTTTGAAAATGTTCTCATTGCCCTGCCAAGTGTAGTGCTTAGATATCTTCTAAAGTCAAACATTTCAAAAGGCTCATCTTGCTTGCCTTCATGAACCAAATTAAGTTCTCCATTTGTTTAAGCCAAAGCTCAGCATCTCCCCTCAAAATTCAGCACAGTCATTCTCATTTCTGTGTGAAAACTGTATGATGGCCTTCAAGTCTTTTATACAAGGGTCTTTTTTTGTATGGATTCAATTTACAGGAGCACTTGTTCATTTTATTTCTCATCACTGAAACAAAAACAGTAAAACACAATTTGTGCAACTATGCTTATCATAACATCACGTAGTTACGATGAATTCCCTGTAACAGTATATCACAACATTTGGGTTATGTCCACTTTTATCAGTAATAGCACCCAACACGAAAAAAACAGTGGCTTCTTCCTTCAAAGTGAGGTATCAATATCGGTCTCACTCTGGAATGCTATGGCACAAGACATGCATGGATTTCTTATATACCCGCTACTGATGCACATTCTCCACTACAACAATCCCTCCCCATACCCTAACTCTTCCTCTCAGGAAACAGCTACCCTCCTGAATAAACACTATCTCTTCCATCCAAAATCTGGAAACCTCCAAGCCAAACTCTACTTAGACAACCACCTCTCCAAGTCCCACTAATACAACTTTGTTTTCTTTTGAGCCAGTTCCCATTACTTACATCAAATCTCTACTACTCAAGCTAAAACCTTGCTCTCCCTTCCACTTACAATCTATCTCCTACATTCCTCAACTTGCTGTTGACTCAATTGCCTATCCTATATCTATACTAATTAATTGACCTATTCTGGAATCAACTGTCCCCACCCTTTGGAAATCTTTCTTCATTATCCCTCTTCATAAAGGTGGAAACTCCACTGAGCCCTCAAACTACCGACCCATTGCCATTCTTTCCCCCCTCTCCAAGATATTAGAAAAATGTATTCACTCACAACTTCTCAATCACCTCCTCACACACGACTTACTTACCCCTACCCAACATGGATTTTGTCCTCACCAAAGCACCACCACTGCCCTCCTCTCCTTCACTCATATCATTGCAGAGGCCCTAGACAACAATAAACTGTCTCTTCCTAGATCTCTCCAAAGCCTTCGATACTGTCTCTCATCCTCTACTACTATCCAAACTCGCAAATCTCCACCTATCCCCCTCCGCACTTGCCTGGTTTAATAGTTACCTATCTGGCAGGGAACAATCTGTCAAATGGCTCTCATCCTCCTCATCTTTCCTTCCCATCTCCACTGGTGTTCCCCAAGGCTCCATCTTGGAACCCCTTTTGTTTAATATCTTCACCAATGATCTTTACACCCCTCATGCAAAGAATTCTCCCTTATTCAGTATGCCGACTCCACACATATCCATCTCAAATAACATTCCTGAACTACACTCCTTGACCCAACAGGCCCTACAATCCACTGAACAATGGCGCTCTCACAACCTATTGATCCTAAATCCCAAAAAGACCAAACTCCTACTTTTTCTTCTCCATTCTCTTTCTCATCACAAAACCTCCTTTTTTATTGCATCTTCTAACAATACAACTATCCAACCTGACACCCACACAAAACTCCTAGGGGTCATTATCGATGACGAACTCAAGTTTAACCTACACATACTCTAATGTATAAAAAAAAAAAAACAAACCAGAAACTAGGTCTGCTATATCGGAACAAAAAATTCCTAACCACTGAATCTAGACTTACCCTGGGCCAGGCACTCCTCCTCCCCTCCCTCTTATATGCCCCCCAGTTCTTACCAATATCCAGGCCTCCACTCTAAACAAACTCCAACATTCTTACCATAAAATAGCCAGATTAATTACTAACTCCCCATACAACTCACACCACTAAAATTTCTTTAAACTTTCTTCAATGGCTTGAACTTCCCCAATTTCTGCTATATTATCAATTTCATATGCTACACTCTATTCTTTATAAACCCTCCTTCTGTCCCATCTCTATCTTCCTTCGTCTCTATCTACATCCCATCCCGGACCCTCCGTACTTCTAACCAACAATTGCTTGATGTCTACCACCCAAAAAGGTCAGTAGGCAAACTACACTACAAACACTCCCTTGCCCATGCTTGGAACAAACTTCCCATTGACTTGAGTTCAATCTCCCACACCTCACACTTTAAAAATGAACTAAAAGCTTATTTTCTCAATTCCAGAACCTGCCCTTGCCATGACCCTACCTAGTCTTCCTTCCCTTTATGTACCCTCAAATGGACCATACTTAGTACCTCATTATACCTCTCTCTCCAATGTGTCTACTATGCATTTGCATAATTTTATACAAACAAAAAATGTTTATTGTTGACCTATTGAACTATATCAATGTAAAATTGTTACTTCGCTTCTTTTAATGCAACTTTAACTTTATGCATGTAACCCAACATATGTGAATCGTTTTGCTATAACTGCTATTATATCAATATTGTTTAAAATTTTACTTGTTTTAAAATGTACTGCTAGAGCATTTCTCCTCAGGTCTCCATTGAAAATGGGCCACAAGCCCAGTTGGACAAACCTGGTTAACAAATGTCAATAAATAAATAAATAAACAATCCCCTCTTTTTAATTTCTCCAAATGATTTGGATTTCTAATACTGTAACAGGAATAGATCACATTATAGGGTCAGAGAATGATTAGAGTTCATGAAACTACTGCTGCTTCAATCTTTGATGTTGGCAGAGACTACTATTCTCAGCAGCAAAAATGCACTCAGAACTGCCTCCCCAAAAGGAAGGATGGATGTGGCAGAAAATAACTTTTTCATATGTTCATAGGTTCATACTAGGCTATCTGCCCTAGGGCATTTATAAGCCTAGCCAGAGTGTGTGTGGCTTTCACCACCCCTTAGGATGAGAATACTATACCCATTAGTCTGCTGTGCCTCTGTCCAGCAGTGATACAGAGATGATTCCCGGGGTAAACCTACGATCTCCCATCCACTCGTCAAGATTTCTCTTGAACAGAGTCAGTGAGGGCTCTGCCTCACATGGACTGGGATTCTGTTCCATAGTGTAGGGAGTCTCTGGGTGATGAATCTGTCCCTCCAGCACGTCCTATTTATATCCGGGTTGAGGTTTAAGTCTCTTGCTCTCGTGGCTCTGGTGGATTTGGATTTTTTGAGGTGGAGCATGTCCATTAATTCGGGTTGGACATGGCCTTGTATGTCAGGCACAGATCACCTCTGAGCAGACGGTATGTGACTGAATAGAGCTGGAGTTTCTTCAGTCGGGCATTGTATGACATATGTTTGAGCCCCTTTATCCTTTTGGTGAGGAACTTTTGGGGTCTTTCCAACTGCTGCAGGTGTCGGGTAAGGTAAATTCCGAATGGGGCGTTGTACTCAATCATTGGTCTGATAAGTGAAGAGTACAGGGGTACAATGACCTCTCCTGATCTGGATGTGAATCCCTTCATGATCAGGTGGGCAATGTAGAAGGTCTTCCTAACCACTTTGGCAATGTGAGTGTCAAAAGAGAGGTTACTGTCAACTTGGGTCCCCAGGTCCCTGATAACGTCTTCCGTGTTTAATGGGTTACCTTGTTTTTCCCAAAGGGTATGCTACATAAAACATGGAACCAAAGTACAAAGTATCATATGTACTAAAATTTGCCAACTCAGAATTTAATCAATTATGCTAAAATAAATGGCAGAAATGTCTAGCTTAGAATCCTTAGCCTAAAATAAAGTGATAGTAGTTGAAAATAAAACACTGACAGACTTGTATCTTAGCAACAATTAATTGTTCAGACTTGTGCCAAGACAGAATCCAGCTCCTTGGCAACCCTAAACTACATAAAACGGGTATAAAATGAGAACCATCCATCCATCCTCAACCCCTTTTACCATTTTGCACATGGGTTCAGGGTGTCAACTTCAGCAGTGACAATCATCTCGAGGCAAGGTTTAACACCACAGGGTGGCTAGCCCTGCCGCACATTCATACCACACACTCCTGCAAGCACTCTCACTTACGGCCAATTTTTAGTGTCCAATCCACCTTTGTCTTTGGAATGTGGGAGAAAACAGGAGCAACAGGAAGAAACCCACGTTGACTGCAGGAAGGACATGCAGACTCTACAGAGAAGGTACCTCAGCCAAGAATCGAACTGGAGAATCTCTTGCTGCGAGGCAACAATGTTAACCTCTGCACCACTGAGGCCACAAATGATTAATAATTCTAAGATGGACTTCAAGTATGGCTGCACCGTGAACAACATGCTGATTAGAGTTCTCAAAGTATGAAACATTGTGGAAAAATCATAAAAGCTATCGATTTGGGTACAATTCTGTTACTGATTAGTAACTACACTGTCTGGATGCCAGCCAAAGAAGAAATTTGCAGAGAGCAAGAGAAAATTACCCACAAAAGGAGAAGAAAAACTCTGGTTGGGAAAAATCTTGCAACTACTCCACAACAAGCCATTCATGTTTCTAAACCTTGGTACAGAAGAGGATTTCTTTTTTTTCAGTAATTAGAGGAAAATAAAATGTACACAGAGTTGTTTGAAATAAGTTAAACAATGAAGGAACATATAAAAGTCAAATAAAAAAAGGCTGGACAAATAGAAACTAACTATTCAGATGACCTGATAAAACTGCAAAACTAAGATGATGAAATAAAGAAAAGGCTGGCTATGTATTAGGCTTCTCAAAAAGAGGAGTTAGCAGAAAACATCTGAGATTTTCTGCTGTACAAGACAGACTCAACAGGAACAGACCTCATTACTTTCATAAAAGTACAAATAACCAAATGGATCAGTGTTCCACAGCACAATCTGTTAACTGAGAGCACACATTGCTTTTACGTTCCAAATACGCCCATGAGAAAACAGCTATGACCTATATTAGTAAAGATGCAAACATACCAGCAGAAATAGATGCTCTTGACAAAAATGTGGCAGAAGGGAACAGTATTAAAAATGGGTGATAGCACAGTGTTTGTGGAAAACTATTCACTGTACACAGAACAGAAGCAATTTTATTACAGCAATCAGGGAATGTCAGGAGGCAGGAGTGAGATTCAAGCTGATTTATCCAGCTATTTATTTTTTCCGGGAGAAACAATTACATATTGAAATGCAGAACAGGATATGGAGGGAATAATGTGTAGTCAACAAAATAAGGAAGCAAACAGAAGGGGAGTCAGCTTCTCATTCTTCTGACAGCAATACCCATACAGAAACTTTGCCAGTGAACCCTTCTCCGTTGCTCTGAAGAAAAATGCTTGAACAGCAGAAAAAACACAGGTAGAAGAATCAAGAGCACCAAGGATTTGAACTAGAGACTGGTATTAGTAGGTGGAGATGATCAGGAAAAAGACCAGCAATTCTGTGAAATTAGTGAATACATGGGAGACTGTAAAGTCTCATTTCCATTAGATATAGGATTAGACATGTGAAATCCAGAAATTTTACTGAAAATATAAAGTACAGTTATGTACACTTACCATAAATGTAGATGTTCAAGTGCATTCACTGTTGCAGTCATTACATTTGGGTAATCTGCTGGCAGGTTGCCCTAAGTCGGCCTGAATATCAAAGTTTTGGGTCCTGCGTCGGTTGCTGTCTCCTCTTCCATGACATCAGGTCATCAGGGGTATAAACATGCAGCTGACGCCATTTTCTTTAGTTTTTCTTGCCCCAGATGTCAGGTGCCCCCCAAATGGGGAGTAGAAATATATATATATATATATATATATATATATATATATATATATATATATGCCATTGTAACAACATAAACTTTACCTTCATCTAAAAGCAAATACACCACAAAGGCTGTAGAATATAGTGAAAAAAGAGAAGTTCTAGAAAAAAGGGGGATGGCAGGTTGGTAACCCTGACTGCAACAGTGAATACACTCGAACATCTACATTTATTGTAAGTGTACACAACTGTACTATGTTCATAGGTTCATACTAGGCTATCTGCCCTGAGGCATTTATAAGCCTAGCCCGAGTGAGTTTGGCTTTCGCCACCCTTCGATTCGGGTTTACCGAACCCTTATTAAGGTTAGTTTACCGTGCCTCTGTCTAGTAGTGACACTGAAGTAATCCCCGGGGTAAACCTACGATCCCCCATCCACTCATCAAAATTCTTCTTGAAGAGAGTCAGTGAGGGGCTCTGTCTAACATGGACTGGGATTCTATTCCAGAGCAAGGGAAGCCTCTGGGTTATGAATCTGTCCCTCCAACATGTTTTGTTTATTTCTGTGCAGAGGTTCAGATCCCTCGAGCGCGTAGCTCTAAGGGATTTGGATTTTCTGAAGTGGAGCAAGTTCATTAATTCTGGGTTGGACATGGCTTTATATGTCAGGCATAGGTAGCCTCTAAGTAGGTGGTAAGCAACTGAGTAGAGTTGGAGTTCTTTTAACCGAACCGCGTATGGCATCTGTTTGAGTCCTTTGACTCTTTTTGTGAGGTACTTTTGGGGTCTTTCTAGTTGCTGCAGGTGTCGGTTAAGATACATCCCAAAAAGGGCATTGTATTCTATTATGGGCCTAATTAGGGCCGCATAAAGAGGCACTATGACCTCCTTCGATCTAGATGTGAATCCTTTCATGATAAGGTGGGCTATGTAGAAGGTTTTTCTAACCACTTTGGCAATGTGGTTGTCAAAGGAGAGATTACTATCAACTTGGGTCCCCAGATCCCTAATTACTTTCTCCGTGCTTAGTGGGTTTCCTCCTATGTGATAATTTGTGGGTACTTTGTTTATGCCAAAGGGTATGACTATACACTTTTTGGCATTAAGCTTTAGACTGTGGCTCTGGCACCAGTTGTTCGTCTCTGTGAGACCTTTTTGAAGGATGCTCGTGTCAGCTGGAAAGTCAATTATGGCTCGCAGTTTGCAGTCATCTGCGAACTTGGTCAGCCACAGTCCTCCCGTGCTGGCCTGCACCTCAGAGAAGTATATACCGAAGAGAGGTCCCAGGACTGAGCCCTGTGGTACACCACTTGTGACCGGTTTTCAGTCAGACATGGCTCCAGCAATTCTGACTCTGTGGGTTCTGTCTTTGAGCCAGTTTGCAACCCATCTTGTGACATAGGGGTTTATATTTAGGCTGGATAACTTATCTATGATGCCCGAGTGGGGTATTGTGTCAAATGACTTCGCGAGGTCCAGATAGGCTGTGTGGACTACTTTCCCTTCGTCTATGGCCTTGGTTACTGTTTCAAAGAAGTCGACCAGGTTCAAGAGGCAGGATCTGCCCTTGACAACGCCGAACTGGGTAGGATCTAGTGTCTGTAGGTCCCCAATGTCATTGTTTATGAGTTCCATGATGATCCTTTCCATAGCTTTGCAGACAAGGCTAGTCAGGCTTATGGGGCGGTAGTTTCCAGGGTCCGTCGAGGCACCACCTTTGTGGAGAGGGACCACTGTTGCTGTACGCCATTCATTTGGTACATATCCTGTAGTAAGGCTGAGATTGTACAACATTTTTACATGAGGGTTTAGTTCTTCTTGGAGTTCATGTAGTACGCAACCCGGGACACCGTCTGGTCCCATTGAAGCGGTGCTTTTTGCTTTGGAGAGGGCGGCTTTCACCTGAGCATCTGAGATGCTAGGGGGGCTACATTCTGTCGGGATAGATATTTGCTCTTTTGGGGGGGGGGGGAGTTTGCACTAAACCTGTCTGCCAGGATGTTGGCAATGTCTATGGGTTCCGTGAATTTTTTGTCATTTAGAATTAACTCTGAGCATATCTGGAAGTTGCACCCTAGGTTCCTAACATAGCTGAAAAAAGCCTTGTGACTGTCCTTAGTGTCCCTTGCAATTTTTTTCTCAAAGCTTGCCTTGGAGGATTTTATGAGGGATCGTAATTTTTTGCTAGTACTGATCAAAGATGCCTTCCCTTTTAGGGATTTTGCTCTATCATGTAGTAGCTTCTTTCTTCTGTTGTACAGTTTGTCTATGGCTGGGGTCCACCAGACTGGACGCCTGCCTTTGGATGATTGGGTCTTGGTTTTTTTAGGGATAGCATGATGCATGCATTCCTGGAGGTGTCCATAGAATGAGTTTATATAGGATGCAGCTGTTTGGGCTGTAGTTTCCCTTGTCCCTGGGGCCTTGAAGGATTCCACCTCTGTTTTGAGAAGTGTAAAGTTTGCTTTTGAGAAGGGGTGGGGAGGGGTTTTGGATATCTAGTGAGATTAATTTACGGTCTGATCTTACCAATGAGGGGTTTACTTCTGGTATGGAGCACAGAGTCCGCATGTTGGTAATGATCAGGTTGAGTATGTTCTCCCCTCTTGTGGGGGTGGTGACTAACTGTTCCATGGCGTTTGAGTCAAGTTCCAGGAACCTTTGGGCTAGGGTGTTGGGGCTTGAGTAATGCTCCCAGTTTATGTTTGGGTAGTTGAAATCACCCAATATGATGGTGTTTGGAAAGATCTTCATGTTCTCCAATGTTTTCAGGAAAGCCGAGTGGGATTCCTGATTTTGAGAGGGTGGTCTGTAGCATGCTATAAACTGAAAAGCAGTTTTGCCCACTGTTAGTTGCACATGGATGGGCTCCGACGCTTCGTGCAACGCCACTAACCTGGAGGTGTGGGTATCCTTGATAAAAATGGATACTCCCCCTCCTTTTGTGGTTCGGTCCGAGTTTTGGGGCCGAAATGCATGGTATGAGGTATAACCTGGTAGTGCTGGGGTGCTCCCTGGAGCCTTGAACCAGGTTTCTGTCACTGCACATATGTCGATGTTCTCCATACTGAGGAGAGCTTCGAGTGCATGCATCTTGAGGTTAAGACTTCTGGCGTTTAGTAGCATTACCCTTAGTTTTTTGTTCATTGTGTTGTTTATGGAGGTGGATTTGTCTTTTGAGCCTTGCCTAAAAAAGGCACTATGGGGGTGGCAAGAGCCTTTGCCAATATCCGAAAGCCCAGGGGTGACAGGTGCAAGCCGTCCCTAGCGAAGCAGCGTGGCTTGTCATCCCAGGCTGACAGACACTGGATCCCCTTTGAATGATACCAAAATTTTAGCCAATTGTTAAAATCGATCATTTTGTCTTTCTACTGCGGCATCATTCTAGGTGAGGGTAATATGCTACTAAAGGACAGGGTCATACCGGCCTGGGCTACATGATCAGAGAGCTCCTCTAGGTCTCTTTTCATGTAGTCGAGGGAGGTACGTCTCAAGTCATTCACACCAGCATGTACTATGACTGAGTCATATTTGTACTTACTTTGGAGTGACCCGAGTGCTGGCGTTATGTGGCGGATGCTAGCGCCCGACAGGCAGCTCACTGTGACCTTCTCTTTGTTCAGCCTGGTGAGCGGGATATCAGTGTGTCTGACTATAGAATCACCTATTACGAGTGTATCAGGTGTGTTGTTCAGCCTTAAGGGCTGTGACTGCTTGGCACACTGACTTTGTGAACTATGTGTTGCACATGATTTGTTCTGTGGTAGCGTTTGCTTGGATGTCTGCTTTGGAGGTCTCCGCTGCTTAGGCAGATTTTTATTTAGAGCCTCCAAGTATGTTTTTGTGTGTTTATGTGTTTGGTTTGCTGATGTTGTAGGACTATGTGAGACTAGATTTGTGTTGTGTGAGGTTACCTTCTCCTCCTGACTGGTTACACCAGTCCCGAGTTGAGAGAGTTCAGCCTCCAGTTTGGCTATATAGTTGCATCTCTCACATATATTTGATCCTGTTTGGAGGAGGAGAGGGTTGTCCATGTACATGAGGCAGTTGTAACATTGCCTCAAGATTCCCAGATTCACCACCTGGACTAGAGGGGAAACCATTAACTGACCTTTGGACATGCTAGAGTAATATAGGGAACTTCTTATTACTGAATTAAAAAGGACCAATGGGGGATGAGATGACCGTAACGAGTCTGTGAGGATGTAGTTGCTTTTAGTTTATTAGTGCTAAGATTGTAAAATTGCTTTTTGTGCAAGTGCTGGGCCTTAGAGTATAGGGTGTTCAATTTGAGAGAGTAGAGCAGTTCTAAAGGAAAAAGTGAAGAGCAGACTTTGTGGAGCCGGGAATAGTTTAAACCCAATTTACCGCCGCTGCCTGATGCTGCGCTATGCGTACAATCGTGCAAAGCCGCGCTTAGGTGGGTTTTTTATGCAGGGAACTTCAAAGAGCTAGAAATGGCACAAAATGGCCAATTACTACAGATTCTTGTGCTGAGGTCACTCCTTCGGGGCAGGTAGGCTGCTCAAGGCTCCCCACTCCCACTGGTGAGCAATGAAACTTCCTTTTGTCCAAGTAAGGAAATGGGCAACACAGGAACTATCCAAGAGTCCCGAATACAGCAAAGCCTGTATAGGGACTATTCTAATCAAGGAAAGGCGGGAAACGAGGATCATTTTTTTTTGTTTTTGTCTTTTTTTTTCAGGAAAATAGCAGATAAATCACAGTATACTTTATGCACAGGCTAGCGCACTTGAGTGGGCAACCTCGACAGTAAAAATACAGCAAACAAACTTCTTAGCAAGTGCAGGTAATAAGAACACAAAAAACAAGCTTAGAACAGTTATAACAGCAGTGTAAGCTCGCTTTTCAGCGAAAAAAGAAGGTCGCACAGGTAGAGACAGAAAAAATATACTTAAATCTGGATAGCAGTCACTCTTTTCGTTTCTCTACTGCTAGCACCACTCTGCAGGACCACGAGGAGCTGTAGCTGAGTAGGATAAGCGAAAAAAACTCTCTTAGGTGGGTTTTTTATGCAGGGAACTTCAAAGAGCTAGAAATCTTCTTCGTGTTTCACTGTTGCAGTCATTACATTTTAGTAGAATCCCAAAGCTATGGATGGGAGGCTGGAACTAAATAGCATTAGGAGCGGCTATAAGGCCCTGCAGAACTGCAGTGGCAAAGCCTGCCTAGAACTTAGAGAAGAGAGGCAAATGATAATGCTTTGTAAAAGTATGAACAGAGCTCCAAGTAGCAGCTTCTAGAATGTCTTTGGTTTGCACCCCTCTGAGAAAAGCTGCTGAGGTAGATGCAGCCCTGGTGGAATGTGACCTGATTCCCTTGGGCACCGGTTTACCATGATGCAATCAGCAGAAACGAATGCAGTGGCTTATCCACTTTGAAATGGTCTGCTTTGAAAGAGCCTTTCCCTCTGATCCTGCAGCAAATGCCACCAGTAGCTGCTCAGATTTTCTTAGAGATTTGTTCCTGTTTAAGAAGAATCTTAGCTGTCTGTGTACGTCCAAGGAATGCGGAATCCACTCCCCCTTGTTCTGTGGATTTGGGTAAAAAGTTGGCAGGTGAATAGTTTGGTTAAGAGCTACACTGGATACCACCTTAGGCATAAAGGAAGGATTGGTCCTGAGGGACACCCTGTCTGGGTAAAATGTAATAAAAGGCTCCACAGCCATGAGGGCCTGTAGTTCTGAAACCCTTCTTGCTGAAGTGATTGCCAGAAGGAAAGCCGTTTTCCAAGATAAAAACTTTATATCCGCAGTAGATGCTGGTTCAAATGGAGGCAGGGTGAGCTTTTCCGACACAAAATTGAGGTCCCATGCAGGAGCTGGTGATCTTCTGGGAGGCCTTAAATTTTTGGCCCCTCTAAGATACTGTTTTAGCAGAGGATGAGAAAAGATGGTAGGCTCTGTGTTGTAATGAGCCGAGATGGCAGAGGCATGGGTTTTTATTGATGAAAAAGATAGGACCTTGTCAAGCATCTCAGTCAAGTACTGTAAAATCTGAGGAATATTTGGCTTTGCTGTGTCAGTCCCTTGTGATTGGTTCCAAACACAGAATCTCTTCCATTTATCAGCCTAAGATTTTCTAGTACTAGGCCTTCTGGCTTCCAAAATGACATCCATCACAGATTTACTGAGAGGTGGTGTTTGAATAATTACATGATCAGCCATGCTGCCAGGTTCAGAGTTTGGAGCTGATTGTGCAGAATTTGATTGTTCTGCTGAGACAGTAGATGAGGTATTTGAGGCAAGTACCAAGGAGGGAGTTGAGACATATTCATTAGAATTGGGTACCAGTGCTGGTGAGGCCAGCCTGGGGCAATTAGGAGCATTTTTGTTTTTTCCTATCTGACCTTTAGTAAGACTTTGGGAAGAACAGGCAGAGGAGGAAAGGCATAGACTAATAGGTTTTTCCAACTGAAGGATAGGGCATCCACTTTCCATGCTTGTCTGTGATAAGTCCTTGTGCAGAATTTGTCCAGTTGACAATTCTGGGGAAGAGGCAAATAGATCTATATCTGGGCTCCTCCATTTCTCTGTTATCATGCTGAAGACTTGCGGATCCAGTTTCTCTCCTGAGGGTCCATAAGATTTCTGCTTAGGTCGTCTGTTAGAGTATTTTGTTTTCCTGGCAGGAACTGAGCTTGAAGATGTACTTGGTAAGTCAAGGCTGTGTCCCACAATGCCATGGCTAGTCTGCAAATGGGGCAGGATTGTGTACCCCCCTGCTTGTTTATGTACCACATAACTGTGGTGTTGTCAGTCTTTATCAGTAGTTGTCCTGGATGAAGTAAGTCCTTGAAGGCTGTCAGGGCATTCTGAACAGCTAGCATCTCTTTCTGGTTGATATGCAAGTGCATTTGTTTTGGCCTCCATATGCCTTCAATGCATCTCCCAGCCAGGTGGGCCCCCCCAAGCATAGTCTGATGCATCTGTAGTTAGGGTTTGGTTGGCAAGGGATAGAGTGAAAGACAGTCCCATGTTCTGGTGACATGTCTCTGCCCACCAAAGAAACTCCTGTTGTAGGCAGGGAATGAGAGGAATCATTGTTTCCAGACTGTGACAATGTTGACTCCATAAACTTTTTAGATACCACTGTAGTTTCCTCATATGCAGTCTTGCATATGGAATTAGTAGAATGCAGGATGCCATGAACCCCAAAGCCTGCAGAATTTGTCTTGCAGATAACTGGGTTTTTGTTGCCATCTGTTTGAAGTAAACAGTCAGTTGCCTTTGTTTGTCTGGCATAAGATAAGCCATCTGAGCAGTTGTATTCAAGCTTGCACCCAGGAATGTAATCTTTTGAGAGGGTACCAGTTGTGATTTCTTTTCATTTATTGTGTACCCTAGGCATGTTAGAAGCCTTTTTACAAATGCCAGATGTTGAAGAAGAATGTCCTTGTTTTCTGCTTGAATGAGACAGTTGTCCAAGTAAGGATAGATTTGTATGCTTCTTTGTCTGCAAAATGCAATTACTGGTGCCAGGCACTTTGTAAAGACCCTGGGCGGAGTAGATAAGCCAAAGGACAGTGCAGAAAATTGGTAATGCATAAAACCAGCCTTGTAGCGGAGGTATCTTCTGCACGATTCCCTTATTGAGATATGCTGGTATGCCTCTTTTAAGTCTAGAGTCACTAGCCAAGTGTTCTTGCCCAGCATGGACAGAAGCTGTTGCAAAGTCAGCATTTTGAATTTTGGGATGTCCAAGAATGTGTTCAAAATTGACAAATCCAGTATTGGGCGCCAAGCATCGTCTTTTCTGGGTACCAAGAACAGTAGAGTAAAACCCTTGTCCTTTTTCCTGTTCTGGTACTGGCTGAATAGTCCCCATATCCATGCGGGACGTAACTTGTTTCTGGGCCTCTGCCCATTGATTTTGTGGCAGATCTGGCCAACCATTTGGAATTGGCAAGGTATGGAAATGAAATCTGTATCCCTGGGATACTATGTTTAATACCCACTTGTCCTGGGTTAACTGCCAATTTTGAGCGTGAAGTGCTAGTTTTCCCCCTAAGGGGGATGCCAAAAAGATACGTGCTTGGTGATGGCAGAGGGAAGTCACTAAGACTATTTACTGTAGGGTTGTGCTTTGTCTCCTCCAGATTTGGGGGCAGAGGCACCCCCATTGCTTAGACCTGTAAAAACCCTGTGATTGGTATCTAGAGCCTTTTTAGTGCCTGGATTTGCCCCATGAGGCTCTGTCGGACACAGGAAAGGACCAATTTTTTGTAGGCCAGTGTCTACTGAATCTTGGTAGCTGCACTTGTAAGAAGATTTTGCTCCTTGAGCCAGGCATGCCTTCTAATCATAGATCCAGTAACTGCGGCTCTACAAGAGGCCTCCAAGGAATCAAAACCACATTGCAAAGTACGCTTTCCCAATCTGTTCTGCTGCATGCAATAATTCCTGTAATTCTTTATTTTCCACACATTCAGAAATCAACATCATTTTCTGTTTCAATAATCCCATAACACGCTGTTGATATTTAAGCATATGAAACTGGCAGTTTAAAGCCCTAACTGCCAAGGTTGCAGACGTAAAAGCCTTCTTTCCCCATCTATCTAGCACCCTGGAATCTCTATCAAAGGGGGTAGGATTCTTAGTCGTTGAGGCCTTTACACCTTTGGGACCCTGTTAGACAGTTTCAGGGTCAGCAGCAGGATTTTTGAATAAAAAGTTGTGGGAGTCAGGAACCCTGTAATATTGATCTGGCTTGCTAGAAGCCGGTGGTAGGGAATCTGGAGCCATGCTTGATTCCGAAAACACATCAATAATGTCTAATACAGGAGGTATGGCCAAAGGCCTATGCTGCGGGAGAAGGAAATCCCTAAGCCTCTTTTTTGATTCTGAGAAAATCTTGACTCTCCCCAATGAAAATGTTCCCTCAAAGTATGCAAGGTTTCTCCAAAAGAAAAATCTTCAGGAGGAGATGCAGATGGGATGGATTCCTCTGCATCTGAATCCTCATAGGGTGGTATAGAAAATTCCTGATCAGAAGAGGAATCAGAAGAAATAGAAACCTGATCTGAAGATTCATAATCAGTGTCTTGCCTAGGCCTCTTATCCCTGATCAAGGTAATTAAGTCTTCAGCCATTTTGATCATCTGTTTTTTGGACATAGAGGCCTGAGCACATGGCTTGTGTGTCATTTTTTTTTTGCCTTAGAAGTTGCCTTTGTCTTTGCTTATGAAGCTGGCGTCGGTTTTATATAGAAATGCTGAGGCCTGAAAACACCCTCAGAAGCCGGTGCCTGCTCAGCGGCTCCAGACCCATCCGAGGGTGAGACATCCGCAGGTACAATACTCTGAGAATCTCGCGGGCATGCCGGACTCCACATGGGTCTCGGTAGAGGCCTGTGACTTGAAAGTAGCGGGTATCGGGGGCTGCGAAAGCGCCTCAGTGAGTACCGGCGACTGGCTTAGGAGAAGCTTCGTCGGTTTTGGACCTCGACGGTCTGTCTCTGTCCTTTTCTTTGCGTTTTTTGTGAACTCTGGTAGTCTGATTGCTATTCGCCGACATTTTAGGGTAGTTAAATCTGTTTCCAAAATATTTTGAAGCAAAGATATACTGACGCTTAATAGTGCATTGGTTAAATTTAGCACAAAACCGACAGCAAGGCACGTTATGATCTGGGCCTAGGCAAGGAATACAGTACAAATGGAAATCCTTATGAGGTATTTGCTTCCCACAAGTAATGCAATTATTAACTTTTACTAACATCGGTAAGGAGCAAGAAAAAGTTTCCCCAACAGGGTACTTGGCTTTAATTGAAGACTTCGGTTCTGAAACTCGAATGTGAAAATTACAGGAGTCAGCTGGCCGGCACTTGCGAACTGCTTCTGCTTCAGGCACCGAGCGGCAAGAAAGACTAAAGAAAATGGCGTTGGCTTCATGTTTTATACCCCTGGTGACCTGACGTCATGGAAGAGGAGACAGCAACCGACGCAGGACCCAAGACTTTGATATTCAGGCTGACTGAGCGCAACCTGCCAGCAGATTACCCAAATGGAATGACTACAACAGTGAAACGCAAAGAACATCTCTGATGCTTTGCCTCTCCCTCGGGACTGTACTCTGCGATCTGAAGCTGCGGCGGTATACTACCTGCCTCACCATCTTCCACTACAGAGCTGCACTAGTTGTTAAAACCTTGTTTAAATATACATGCTGCATTCAGTAACTGAAAATATAAATCTGCTATTTTGCCTCTCCCTTAGGACTGTACTCTGTGATCTGAAGCTGCGGCAATCTACTAGCTGCCTCACCATCTTCCACAACAGAGCTGCACTAGTTATTAAAATCTTGTTTAAATATACCTGCTGCATTTTTATTGAAAATATAACTCTGCTGCTTTCTCTCTCCCTCAGGACTGTACTATGCGATCTGAAGCTGCAGCGGTTTACTACCTGCCCCACAATCTTCCACTACAGAGCTGCACTAGTTATTAAAACCTTGTTTAAATATACCTGCTGCATTTTTTAATGAAAATATAACTCTGCTGCTTTGCCTCTCCCTTGGGTTCTGTACTCTGATCTGAAGCTGCGGCGGTCTATTACCTGCCTCAACATCTTCTACCACAGAACTGCACTAGTTATTAAAACCTGTGGGTGTTGGTTTTTCATTAAAGTATCTTTACTTGTTGTTCTGAGGGAGTAGTGTGCATGGACGGTAAGGCCTGTCATAGACCGCCTCTTTTCTTTGCAACTGACTTAAAATTAACAGCATCCTGTAATTAATACTCGACCCTGACTTTCCTCCTGATTTACTGTTAGCTACTGCCCATAAAAGTCACAGTGGTGTGCTAGTCACAGTTAAATATAATCATATTTCAACCTGTACCTTACCTACTCTAGTTCACTGTTTCAGTTCTTTGCCAAGTTCCGCACCCTGTGGAGTTGATTCAGCCTGCTCCGTTAGTCCTCGCTATCATTCTGGCTCACTTCGTTCCCCAACCTGCCCCTTTATCCCACCCACCCTGCCTATACCCAAATTTATTCATAACCACAATCATTTGACTTCCCTAACACCTCACACAAACCTATCACATCATCCTCCAACCACTTCCCCCCCTCTCTCCTTTCACCACCTGCTCAATTTGTTCTGTGGCGCTCTGCCACATCACAGTATCATTTCTCCCTCTAATAACTCCCAAATCAGATAACTCCACATATACTTCCATCATTCCCTTCAACTCTCACCATGCTTCCACCTTCTATTTTCTTAGCAATTCTCTCCCTAGGCTACCACCTAACTTCCTACCACTCCACTATCACTAACCACAATCACCTAAACTCCCCCACGCTAACCTTTTCAAACACTCACCACTATAATCACATACACATTTCACCTACCATCTTCAACCACATCCACTTTGGGCTCACCAAGCTCCCCTCAAAGAAACTAATTATAAAAAACTACCCACTTTACTCATTCACAATATGATTGCCAATAACCTACACACACAGACCACTGCTACTAACCAACTTGCACTCAGTGATGACATCCACCCTAACCCAGGCCACTCCACTACTACACCACCGCTACAAACCTACACGGACCCAATATCCCTTGCAAGCAAAAACCCTCTGACCTCTTAATACTCAGTATAAATATCCGCAGCATCATGAATAAAACTGAAGAGCTACATGCCTCTTACATCCTTCTATAACCCTGACACTGTACTCCTAACCGAGACCTGGCTCAAGCCTCACATCAAAGATACCACAACAGCCCCTCCTGGCTACAACATCCTTCGATGTGATCAAATAGCTAAAAGAGGCGGGGGGCTTTGCCTTACTTTCCAGGCATAACCTTACTCTCCAACAAATACGTAAAGATATCCTCACTGTCGGCTATGCAGAAACCCTGTTTGCAAATATAAAACTAAACCAGCAGAAACAACTCCACATTATAGGTGTCCACTTACCATCAGGTGACTATATTGCCACTTTAGAGTCCATTTTACATTGGACTTCCACCGCCCTCCCTCAGGAGACACTTATTGTGGAGGACTTCAACACTGATTGGGCCTCTATCATGGCCATCCCCCCCCACATACCACTTAAACCTATTTAATTTATTAGACTGGATCCTAACCAACAAGCTTTCATCTGCCAATATATCTGGTACATTACCCCACTCCCTCCGTGATCACCTGCCCACATTCATACTAAAACAGCACACAAAATCCATAAAACCCCCCATCCTACTTTCTATCCATAGTTCCAAAAATTTACTACCAGACCAATTCATCAACAACTTAAAAATTAAATTGGTCACCTGTTAAAACTCTACCATTAGTGAAGCCGTGGGGTACTTTAATACTACCTTCTTTGGTATCCTTAATCTTATGGCCCCACAATGTATATTTCATACTAAAACCAACCCAGCATGCTGGATTGCAAAGGACACAAGATCCCTACTCAAACAAGACATAGCTTGGGCAACCTGGCTTACCAGCAAAACAAGTACAAATCGACAATACTTCCTAGAGCTCAGAAACAAAGCAAAAAAACAAATATGTAATGAAAAAAAGTTGTTATATCCAGCTACAAAAAACTCACTACAACAATCCACAAAAATTGTGGTCCGCAATCAACCACATTCTCCAACCAGGTAAAATCATCTCCTCAAACCCTAACATTGAAGGTGATAATGATATTGCCACCTAGTTTAATGACTATTTCACCTCCTCCATCCAAAAGTTATTCAACAGTTTCCCCATGTCTACTACAAATACCCCCAAAATACAAAACTGTCACCACAAGACCAAACACCCAATTCTCTCTTAAACCAGTTCCAAATGACCTAATTCGTAAATCCCTTGCCAAATTGTAACCCACCACTCTTGTTGCTGATAAGCTCCCTGCTGATTACCTCAGGATTGTCACCTCTGCCATTGCCTACCCTATTTCCATACTCATCAATACAGCCATAGCTGAGCACACTGTCCCCTCTCTCTGGAAAATTTCTTGCGTCGTTCCCATACACAAAGGTGGTTCCTTGACAGAACTTAGTAATTATCACCCCATAGCTATACTATCTCCCCCATCAAAAATCTTAGAAAAATGTGTACGCACTCAACTACTGAATCATATTCTTCAATATAACCTGCTAGCAAATTCCCAACATGGATTTCAGCCAAACCATAGTGCCACCTCTGCTCTTATATCCTTTAGTGACCACGTCAACCAACAAAGAAATCTCAGTAACTTAGTATCTGTTGTCTTCCTAGACCTGTGATGGCATATGACACGGTATCCCACTGCACATTACTACTGACTCTCTCGGAGATCAATCTGGATAACTCCTCTCTACTGTGGTTTAAAAATTTTTCTGTCCCTCCGGCAACAAGCTGTTAAATGGCATAACTGTCTCTTCCCTCTCCTCCCAGTTTTACAAGGTGTTCCACACAAGGATCCATTTTTGGTCCCTTACTATTTTCCATCTTCACCAGTAACCTCCCCTTGGCTACCCAACAAACTAATATAGTACAGTATGCTGGTGACACCACTTTACTCCAAGATAGAACCCAGGAAGCCTTCACTACTATAGCAAAATGGCTAAATTCCACCCATCTCACACTAAACCCAAGTCCCAACTTACGATCTTCCGCCCATCCAAAACTTTCACCCCCAACTCACAATTCTCAATAACATCCCCCAACAATGCCCTTATCACACCAGTAACTCAAGCAAAGCTACTAGGTGTAACTTATGACCCAAACCTAAAATATGACAAACATATAGCACTAACAATTGCCAAAGTTAATAAAAAACTAGGTTCACTCTACCGCTGCAACAGCTTCCTCACACAGGAATCACAAATCACTCTCTCTCATACCCATCTACTCTCCACCTTACTATATGCTTCCCCAGTTCTAACCAACCTAAACACATTTGGCATTCAGAAACTATCTACCTGCTGCAATAAAATCTCAAAATATGCAACAAATGCTAAGTTTCATTCTCACCAATACCTCTCCCTAAGACAACTAGGATGGGTAGAACTCCCTAACCTACTAAATACAATCTTCTCTTGACCCATCAACTGCTATACGAACCAAATAAAATAGCTGCCTTCTCTAGTCTGCTCACCTACCATAATACTGCTCGTCAACTAAGATTCTTCCAATAATGCCCTACTGATGGTTACCAATTGCTTACATGGCTCAGGCCAATCTCTTTATTTCTATGGAGTTACTAAGGCCTGGAAATCTCTACCCCCTGACATCAGATGTCTAAATAGTAAACATACTTTCAAATCCCTACTAAAAGATCTCATATTTAGAACCTGGATATGTTCCTGTACAGAACCAGACTAATTTCACCTGTTCCTGACTTTCAGCTCCCTAGATTTCCCTAGATCACAGGTGTACTGTGTAGTTTCATTTGGTGCATAGTACTGTGAACCAGGTGTTTAGGCCTCCTTTATAGTTATGACTTCTAGTTTATGAGTCTGTTTGGCTATGGAAACTTCTTTTTGAATTTTTGTTCAAGAAATTGTATATCTGTTGCATAATATTTTTGTTTCTCAATATTCTAACCACTGTATGCTGCATCAGTTGTAAAACTCTGATTTAACTCTTTTTATATATTCTATGCTCTTTGTACAAAATAGCTATGTTTATATAATCTTTTATTTTTTTTTATAATTTTTTTTTACTATGCATCTAGAGCTTTTCTCCCCGGGCCTACGCTGAAAATGGTCACCTTGTGCCCAGTCGGTCTAACCCAGTAAACAAATGGAAAATAAATAAATAAAATGTGGTTTTACAAAGCGTAGAATCTAAGAATGACAAACTTTGTTGATTTTGAAAAACTGGGTGTGAACTGCAAAGCATACACCCTACTTTAAGTCATTAAAGTTTAGAAGAGCACTGAAGAGACTGAAGTAACAATCAAGTAAAACATTTTGTTATGAGTAATGTTTTTTAAAACATTCAGGATGTAAACTGCATGTTATATTGTAAAGCAGTTTTTGTACAGGGTGCAGTGAGGTGTATTGTAAATGTGAATTAGGGGAGTTTTATCAGTGACTGCTGTATATGTTACAGATATTAAAGCAGGAAAGTTCATTTTCTTAGTTGTAGCACATCCAGACTACAGTGTGGCACAGAAAGAAAGGCTTGAAAGAACACATTGAATTTAATACAATGCTGTAAAGCTGAGGCTATTTGGGTGGAGGATGTAAAAGTGTACTGATCACATTACAAAAAGTGTAGAAGTCCAAGCAATTATCATGACAGGTCTGAACAGCGTGTCCTGAGTGAAATTTACAAAAATTATATTTTCAGCATGTGTAAAGTTGCTAGCTGTCTTTTCCTCATTACCAACTGCAGTCAGCAGGTGCAAGCAATTGATCACAAGAGGTATGAACTCTGTGTGCTGACTAAAATATATATGTACAGTGTAATTAACGTTTAAAGGTACACAGACAAGAAGTGAAAAACAAGGTTTAAAACTGTGGGAAATTAAGTTATACAAGTAGCAGCTTTAATTCTTTAATGCATTTAATATAATAGTGCATAACTTGGTTTATTTATTTAAAGACAGCCACTGCACTTTTTCTTAGAGCTACAAGTCAATGTTTACTGAAAGCACACAAGCTGCGTTTCACAACTGCGAAGGGAATACTGATAAAAAAGAAACGGTAATCAGCCCATGCGGGAACACAGGAGCTAACATGCACTTCAGCACATATAACCTTAATTTTAGAATAGGTAATGCCTATGGGTACAACCATTAAACTTGGGGCAACTACTCCTATATGGTGGGGTATACATTTTTTTAAAAAGTGTACATAGTTTTTTATGTTTGTTACAAGTTAAAGGGGGATGGGTGCAATGAAAATAGATTTATTTTTGTTTTGGGTGTTTTCAGTGAAGCAAACAGTTTTGAAAAACGTGAAATAGGTTTAAATGGAGATGAAAAAAGAACTATACAACACATCAGCCTGCCAAACAGCGTGTCCATTTGAGCCAAAAAGCTTGAACTATACATTCCTATCATGATGGCTACCCTATCTATAATATGGAATATAAATGGCCTTAAAAAGTACAAGAAAAAAAAAAGAAGTTATGTCTTACCATAAAGTTCCATCTGTGCTGCCGATCTTCACTTATCCTCGACTGTGAGTTCAGTTCTGTGACTCGGAACTGACTCAGCTGTTATTCCAGCTCGCACCTTCCAAAAAACTCTCAAGCTCAAATTTATCCATAATGCTCCTCTCAGAATTACCTCAGATCGAGTTTGCATAGGACAGTGCAGACAGGAAATAACAGACCAGAGACCATATCGGTATTCTTAAAAGGAAATCTAATCTAATGGGATAGCTCCGCTCCAAGAAAACCAAAAGGCAGGGGGAAAGAGGGTGGGAATGTCAAGGTTAAGTGAAGACTGACAACACAGATGGAACATTATGGTAAGGCAAAACTTCTTTTTCTGATGTTGTCACTCTTCACTCAATTTTTGACTGTGGGACAGAGTCCCCAGCTACCTAAAGCTTGGGAGGTCTTATGTACGTATATTCCTGAGCAACACTGAACCAAATGATGCTCGTCCCCTAGAGACCAGATCCAGGTTGTAATGAGCAATAAAGATATGTGGGATGCCTAAGTATCCGCTGCACAGATATCGTCTATAGGAGCTCTAGAATGAAAAACTGCAGAAGTGGCTATTGCTCTTGTAGAATGTGTCTTTACAGGGGGTCTGGTAACTAACATTTCCTTTCGTTATAAATGAAGGTTATACAATCCTTAAACCATTTAGCAACCTAGTAACCTTACAGACTGGTTTGCCCAGAGTAGTAGGCAAAAAAAAGAAATGAACATGTGGTCAGATTTTTCTGAATTCTTTGGTCTATGAAGTTAAAATAATTGTCTATGAACATCTAGTAAATGTAGACAAGTATTTGCCTATGTTTGAAAATGTGGGAAAAAACAGCAAGTTGTATCCTCTGGTTGATATTAGTCTCAAAAACTATTTTGGGGAGAAAGGATGGATTAGCTTGTAGCTTTGATATTCTCCTAGCAGAAGTAAAACCAATCAATATAAGGTTTTCCAAAATAAATACTTCAAATTGCAATTTGCAGATGGCTCAAATGGGGAATACATTACGGAATGTAGCACCAGATTCAAGTCCCAAGGTGTGGGAGGCTCTTTGCATGGAGTTCTGAGCATTAAGGTTACTTTCAGAAAAGCTTTACAAAGTTTGTGGAACATTAGAGCTGTATCATTTAAACCATTATGAAAGCTGGAAATTGCAGCTAGATGTACTTGCAAAGTCGAGGAGAATGCTCCCACATCAAAAAGTGATGTTAAGAATTTTAAGACCTTATCAACTGGTGCCAAATATGGGTCAATGTTACTCTCTCTAGCCAATTTTGAAAACGTTTGCCACTTGCTGTTGCATAATATTCAAGTCAAACGTTTATGGGAGGCTAGAACAATTCTATGAACTGGGGCAGTGAAACTAGTTTGGCAATCATTATAACTGGGGCAGCCATGCAGTGAGCTTGAGATTTTGAAGATTCATATGAACGAGTCCCTCCTTAATGAGACACAAGAGGTCTGAAACTGGGCCCAGGGTCCAAAGTTTCCAAATTAGGTGAGGCCAAAAAAAAGGAAAACCATATCTGTCAAAGCCAGAATGGGGCAATGAGAATTATCCTGTTCTATGACCTGTTGGCTTTCTTCAGAAACTGGGAAATTAAAGGTATTGGGGAAAAGACATACAGCAGAACAGAGGGCCAATCATGAAGGAGAGCATCTCTCGGTGACTACCCTGGCAGTGGGGAATAGGTCAAAGCAGCTGCTGCACTTGTTGCTCATGTGGGGGGGATGCAAAGAGATTGCAGCAGGGGTGCCCCCATTGGTGGAACATCCTGTCACTAAAGGATTGAGAGACACTCATAGGGCATTAGGATGCTCCTGCTCAATTTGTCCACAATCACAATGGAGCTCCCTGGAATGTGCATTGCAATTTGAAAGAGGTTGGATGAAACTGTCTGTTCCCATAAGCTGAGCGCTTCTCGACAAAGAGGGTAAGATCTGGTACCTCCTTGCTCGCTGATGTGCCAAACAACTGACATGTTGTCTGTTTGGATTGCAATCATTCCCAAAGTGAGAGTTTCTTGGAATGCTTACAACACCAAAAGCACTGCCTTCATCTCTAGAACATTTATGTGCAAACTGGCCTCTAACTGGCACCAAGTACCTTGGACTGGGTTTCCCAGATAATGCCCCCACCCCATCTGGGATGCATCCGTGGTCACTATGGCTTGGGGCTGGCAGGGATAAAGGGTCGGCCTGCCAATTTCATTAGAGCTAAGCCACCAATTCAGGTCTTTCTTGCATAAATTGGTGATCAATACCCGATGGGTCATTGATTCAGTAAGGACCATTGTGACGTCGACAGCCACTGTAGGATTTGCATGTGAAGTCTCATAAGAGGAACTAAAGTGATGGTGACTGCCACTGATCCTAGAGTTTGTAACAGTCTTGCAGTCACTTTTTTGTGCAAATAATCTGTCTGACTTGCAATTTTATTCTTTGAAATCTTTCTTAGGGAAGAGATGCGATACTAGCATTTGTGTTTAATACCTCTCCTATGAATTCTAACTGCTGTGTTGGCTCTAGATGGGATTTTTTTTTATAGTTTACAGTGATCCCCAGCAAGAAGCAAGCTTGAAAACTGTAGTTCCTTGCCCACAACATTAGATGCCTGGTGGGTGTGGTAATAAGAAAGCTGTCTACATATGGAAATACACAGAATCCTTGCAGTCTGAAGTGAGCTGCTATCACTGCCATGCAACTGGTGAACACCCTGGGAGCTGTGGTGAGACAAAAGGTCAGGGCTCTGAACTGATAATGATTGGCTCCCAGCCAGAAGCGCAGGAATCTTCTGGAGAACTTGTGCAGTTTTCTGTGATAATACACATCCTGAATATCTACTGATCACATCCAATTGTCTTCTTCCTAAGAATGGAAGTATAGCCTGAACCGCAACCATCTGGAATTTGGTTTGTTGAAATGTCTTGTTCAACACGCTGAGATACAAAATCAGTCTCCAGTCCCCTGTTTTTTTTGGCACTAAAAGGAATCTTGAGTAAAATCCGGATCATATTTGGCCTGGTGAGACTGCTTGGATGTCTCTCTTGTTGAGCAGTTTTTGAATTTCTGAGACTGCTGTATCCCTGAGACTGGGTGGAACATCTGGGATTCTTTTTGGTTGTCTGGGTTTTTCTGAAAAAGGGATATTGTAACCTCTCATTATAATCCTCTGCATCCAATGGTCCATTGTTATATTTAGCCAGGCGGATAGGTTGCAGAGATAATCATCCCCTGACTACCTCCAGAGAACAGCAATTGGGCTTCCAATCAGGGGCACTGATAGGAGTTACCAGAGAACGAATCCTTGGACCCCTGATTTTGCGGATCACCTCTGCCTCATGCACAGCGTCTTCCATTATAACTTCCCCCCTGCCACAGGGGGAGTCGTTGCCATGCAAGTCCTGGAAAGGTCTTTAGGACTTTTTGAACCATAGCTTCCCACTCCTCTGATTCCTGGAGTAAGACAGTTGAGGAGTTGAAAAGTGCAAGCTCAGAGCAGAAAGTGTCTTTCCATCCTTCTCACATCTGGCAAGGGCTCTGACTTTGGGACGAAACAGGGATGTTCTGTCAAAAGGAGCACCGACGAAAGAAGACTTAACGACTCCACAAATTCACATAAGCGCATCCAGATGTGTCTCATCAATACGCCAGAACCTGCTGTTATAGTCATCACTGCGCAATGAGCCACACGGACGAATTATATACTAATTCAAGGGTTGTCAGCTGGGAAGCTACTTTATCCTGCACCCTCTCCGCTATGACTCCTCAGAGTATCTGATAGCTCCTTTTTCATATCCAGTTGGGAGTCTCGTAAAACACTGAAGGAGGACTTGATGTCTGAAAGCTTTGTTACTTGGAATAAACAGTTCACGTTGTGAAGAGTGCTTTGTTGTTTTTTAGTCTCGTAAAATGTGCCACGAAGTTCAAGGACCAGCTCGCAAAGGTCGATGATGTGTATACGAGCTTCCCGAACCTATCTACTGTTCTAGACTCTTTGTTAGGAGGATGGATAGCAAGACTTTCATCAGCAAATTCCTTTTTGGTGGTTGCTGCAACCACTATGGCATCTACTGATATCCTTTTAGCCCAATGTTGGTGATCCTCAGAAGCTGACAAAATGCGGTCTGGTCTCTTCGGGACTGGCTCAACAGAATCAGGTATCTTCCAAGCCCACTGCACAATCAATGCAATTAGATCATGAGGGGGGGGGGATATTCAAGAGGTAGATCGTCGAACACAGAAAGCCTGCAGGTATACCTATTCCTCTGAGGAAGGCTGATGGGAAGTCCAGCCATCCCTCTGTTTCAGCATTTCTAATATGTTTCCAAATGAGACATCTTCAGGGGGTGACCTTGGGAACCTTCCCCTTCATCAAAATCAGTATATTCTGTGTAAGACTCTTCAGGGGAGTCCAAGTGCTTCCTCTTGCACTTTCTCTTCAAGGGCACCTCTGTGATACAAATGTGACATGTCTGGTGAGAGATATGCTTGAATGATAGCTTCATTAAATCCAGTCATGAAAACAGTCCAGTTATGAATTAGTTAGAACAGCTATGTGCACAATCTTACATGTCTACGCAGGAAGATATGTCAGGAAGGTTATGGGAACAGAATCTTGTATTAAGTTTGTATTGTGCTGTGCATGGTGTCTGTTTATCCAGTAGCAGATGTTAGGGTGCTAATGTGTGCAATTTCACATGTCTATGCAGTAACAGATGTGTTATAGGAACAGAATCTTGCATTAAGTTTGGAATGTGCATGGTGTCTGGTTGTCTGGCCAACATCCAGTCACTATGCCACATCAGCTTAAGGGATACATGACTAAAGTCATGTACAGTTGTTTACACTGCTGTCCTGCCTGTATAAAAGAAGGTGTTTTCCAGACAGCAGACTGAAATCTCACCTACAGATGGACGCACCGCATAGGACCTATGCGCTTCCAGATAAACTAATCTTCGGCCTGACAGTTCCAAGATTTCCCAGTCACTGAAAGACTCGAATGAAGTTTCATAGTTTGACAGGTGATATTCTTTCTTTTTTTTATTGCATGGTATTGTATAATAGTATGAATTTAGATATCTGACTAAGTAAAGCATTGAAAGTAACTGAAGTGTTGAGCCTTTTCTTTACCCTTGGTAAACTTTAAGTTAGAACATTTGTGGAATAGAAGGAAAACAAAATAATACATTTGGCGTAATCAACAGGATTCCGAAATATTCAAAAAGAAGTTACCAAGAGAAAAGAACAGTGATAAGGAAAAACGTATCCTGGGTTGGGATGATGTTCATTTATATAGTAAATTAGCTTCAGAATGGTCTGAAAATACAGGGTTATGACATCCAAAAAGAAGCCAGCACTTGGTGGTGTGAGTAAAACAGCATGTCCTTTATTCAAATAATAGCAAGACAGACTGGATTCGGTATGAAAACCTTAGCCTTCCTCAGTGTAAAAGAGAATTGCACAAAGACATTATTTTATATGCAAAGATCCAACAAACACAGAATTCAATTGGCTGATCATAATTGTCCATTAAGTCCAGGTGGAAATAATCCACCCAGTCTAATTAGCCATTTACTCTCCTTATTATTTAATATTGTATGCCAGGCAATTACATTATTTCTTCTTCCCTGAATCATATCAATAACAGTGAACTTAAAAGTGGCAGATGGATGTGTCAAAACATGTTTGTATAAAGCATTGGTAACCCTTCTATGCTTAATATCGCTCAAGTGTTGACTGATCTTGTGCTTAAGAGGTCTGGATGTTTGGCCAACATAGAAGACAAAACAGGAGCAAGTGGCAAGATATGCCACCCAATCCGATGAGCAGTTGGCAAAAAAACAAATGTCATACTTTGGATGTATTGCGACTGCTAAAGCTTTTAATTTGGTAGATCCTGTTACAGTGCACACAATGGCCACATGGATAACACCCAATAATGTCCTCTCCCTTCAAGGTGACCTGTTTGGTACCTCTGATACCAACAGACCCATGCTTATAGTGATTGAGATAGGAACCCACAGTCTTACCTCTCCTAAAACCAAAACGACAATTCCCACTGATAAGATGCCGCAGTTTCTCATCTGACTGAAGAATGCTCCAATTGGGCTGGACAACCTCACAAAACGTATCAGTATTACGACAAAAAATGGTAATAAGCCTCAGTGGAGAAGCGGCAACTGTTGATTTGTCCTGATATTGTAGAAACCACAAAAGAACCAACCAGCAGAATGTGAACAGTCCAAAGGACACCAAGTTTATTGAAGGTAAGCGCTTTCCTCTCTATTACAGAAACTTCCTCAGAACAATATTGCACAAAAACTCAGCCAAATATATACCAACCCCTCAATTAACCATTCAGAATTGCGCCAAAAATTTTAAAGCAATATATACACATCAAATTACGCAGTAAAAATATTGCATGTAGCAAATAACTAAATAAATGTTACCATAAAATATTATAATATGTTAATAAATTGTTAAATAAAATTCATGTTAACTTTACTAACCTAAAATTCGATCAAGTTTTAAAACACTAGCAATGCTTATAGTTTCTTTGATACCTTGGTAACAAGAGGCATTTAAAAACAACTGCCATCTCAATTCCATCAGATCCAAATGCACATCTGTAATGCACCCCTGTTCATCCAGCACTAACTGCTGTAAAACCAACAATTTAAAATCATGTGTTGGATTTTCATTGATATGTCTATACAAAGCACTAGTAACCCTACAATGTCTGATGTCACCCAGATGTTCATCTATTCTTAATTTACATTTTTTACAGGTTTTCCCAATGTAGAAACTAGAACATTTTCCACATTTAGCCATATACACAACATTTTTACTATTACAATTGTAGTGGCCCCTAATATTGACAGTCTTCCAATTAACCCTAATTTGACCTTCAGTTTCCATTACAAATGGACAAAAAGAACAGGAATTACATTTAAAATTACCTACTTTTCTATTGATTCTACCTTCATGTCTAATACTTTTCAAAATGTTCTTTATAGATTTGTCCCGCCTAAAAACATGTCTCAGGTTTTTACCAACTTTCAACCCAACATTAGCATCAAATTAAAGAATCTCCCAATTGGCATTTACCACATCAATAATACTGTTGGCCAAGCCATTGTATGTCAAAATGAAGGCAGAGTTGTAAAAAACCTTTTCATTACTAGATCTATTAGTACTCACAAATCTGTGGCCCAATATGGGTCTATAAAAACCTTGTTTACGTTTGTGGGTTACCTCATGAGCAAGGTCATCCAAAGGACAGTCAGGATTATCCCCTTTGTTTAAACATATGTGTAATAAAATCTAATTCTACCAAAAAATCCATAACACCAGGATTCACCGAAAGCCCACATTCTCAAATTCCTATTTGGATTATGGGAGCTGGCACCCGCACCATCAAAAGAGGGCCGTAGTTAAAGGCCAATTGGTGTGGGCTGCCAGAATGGTGAGTTCTGATGTGGATTTTTTGGTAGAATTAGATTTTATTACACATATGTTTAAACAAAGGGGATATCCTGACTGTCTTTTGGATGACCTTGCTCATGAGGTAACCCACAAACGTAAACAAGGTTAAGATTTAAACGTAGGGGGTATAAGTCTGGGGCCATTATCATAAAGTAGCCGGTAAGGATAGGTCTGATTTGATTCAATATCAGGACAAATCAACAGTTGCCTCTTCTCCACTGAGGCTTATTACCACTTTTGGTCATAATACTGATACATTTTGTGAGGTTGTCCAGCGCAATTGGAACATTCTTCAGTCAGATGAGAAACTGAAGCATCTTATCAGTGGGAATTGTCTTTTTGGTTTTAGGAGAGGTAAGACTGTGGGGTTCCAATCTCAATCACTATAAGCATGGGTCTGTTGGTATCAGAGGTACCAAAGAGGTCACCTTGAAGGGAGAGGACATTATTGGGTGTTATCCATGTGGCCACTGTGTGCACTGTAACAGGATCTACCAAATTAAAAGTTTTAGCAGTCGCAATACATCCAAGGTATATGACATTTGTGTTTTTGCCAACTGCTCATCGGATTGGGTGGCATATCTTGCCACTTGCTCCTGTTTTGCCTTCTATGTTGGCCAAACATCCAGACCTCTTAAGCACAGGATCAGTCAACACTTGAGCGATATTAAAAATAGAAGGGTTACCAATACTTTATACAAACATGTTTTGACACATCCATCTGCCACTTTTAAGTTCACTGTTATTGACATGATTCAGGGAAGAAGAAATAATGCAATTGGCTGGCATACAATATTAAATAATAAGGAGAATAAATGGCTAATTAGACTGGGTGGATTATTTCCACCTGGACTTAATGGACAATTATGATCAGCCAACTGGATTCTGTGTTTGTTGGATCTTGGCATATAAAATAATGTCTTTGTGCAATTCTCTTTTACACTGAGGAAGGCTAAGATTTTCATGCTGAAACCGGTCTGTCTTGCTATTTGAATAAAGGACATGCTGTTTTACTCACACCACCAAGAGCTGGCTTCTTTTTGGATGTCATAATTGCTTCAGCCTTGCACTGTGTACTTGCAAAGGTGTGCACTTTGTAGAAAATACAGGGTTATGTGAAAATTGAGATGCATTATTAGCCTTTGGTGAACCATACGATGTTATAAAATGTCTTAAAACTGTAGAAACGTAAAGGAAAGGAATTAAATGTCGTATGCAGACGCGGCTGGATCCTGCTGTCTGCATACAGAAAAATGCATGATCAGTTTCATATGATGAAATTGAAAACAGTAAACCTGCAAAAACACATAGATGAATTGCAAACTAAAACAGTTATGTTACAATGCCAAAATAAGTTAATGGATAAAAAGGATGCCTACCAGAACATAGCTGAAAGAGCTGCAGTTCGGGTAGCTCGTTATAAATATAAGAGGCGAAAAGGAAAAATAAATGAGAAGAAAATCCGCCGGCAAGTAGCGGTGGCTGGGGTAAGCTGGGATCCAGACAAATGGGATGGGGACATTTGGTATTCCCTGGAAGAAGAGGACAGTGACTCAGCTGGTAGTTCAGAACAAGATGAAACGGTGGCAAAAGATGTAAAATCATCTAATAGGCAGAAAATGATGGAGCCTGTCCCATTACCAAGTTACAAGGAAAAAATATAATTTTGAATGGAGAGAAAGGGAACAAATGGCATTTCAAAAGGCCACGGAAATAATACAACAAGCATTGGAGCTTTGGCGCCTTCGAATAGGAGAGGTAGACTTGAATGCATCAGTGAAAGATATGTATGTTAACTGGAGTTTAAGGGAAAAACAGGATGGAAAAAGAGTTCCGCCAGGATTCTGGACTAAAACTACCTGAGGCAGGAAGTAGATATACACCTTTGGAGAAACAGTTGTTCGGGTGCTATTTGGCTTTATTAGAAACAGAACAACTGACAGTATGGCATGAGGTGATTCTGTGCCCAGAGATACCCATTATGCAATGGGTAATGAGTTCACCAAAAACACATAAAATTGGTCATGCCCAGGAGGCAAGTGTGATTAAGTGGAAGTGGTACATACAAGACCGAGCTAAGGCTGGGATTGGAGGTATTGCCACATTACATGAGAAAATTGCTGAGATCCCTATTGAAAATGTAAATGAACCTGCTGTTTTAGATATGATAGAGGAATCCCCAGTTAAATGGGGAAATTCTTATACAGATTTGACAAATCAAGAAAAAGGGAATGCTTGGTTTACATATGGCTCAGCAAAATTTGTTGGTGGCAAGTGACACCGGAAAGCAATAGCATATAATCCCTCATCGGAGAGAATACTTAGTCAAACAGGAGAAGAGAAGAGTAGTCAATATGCAGAATTATATGCAATTATTTTAGTACTACAAACGGACACTTCTCAGTGTCAGGTATTCACAGATTCTTGGTCTGTGGCGAATGGCTTAGCCATGTGGATGCCAACGTGGCAGAAAAATCAGTGGAAAATTCATACTAAAGAAGCATGAGGGAAAGAGATATGGGAGCAGATTTGGCAAAAAAATATATGAATCCCATATACAAATGACTGTATCATGTAGATGCGCATTGTGTTACTGATACTTTAGAGTGATTATTTAACACAAAAGCAGATGGAGAAAGCAAGATAGCCACTACAACGGCGGTTGATACTTATGACAATCAAATAGGAATAGCCAAATGGGCTCATCAAAAATGTGGGCACTTGGGGGAAAAGCTACATATCGATGGGCACTGTTGAGAGGAATGTCACTGAAAACAGACATAGTAAAAACTGTTATTGCACAATGTCTAATATCCCACCATAATACTGCTAGGCCTATCCCACAAGTTATAAGGGGACATTTAGCATGAGGTAAGCTACCAGGACAAATGTGGCAGATAGATTATATTGGCCCCTTACCAAAAAATAAAGGATGTCAATATGCATGTACCTTTTCAGATTATTTGTTAGCCGTACCTTATAGAAGGGCAACACAACAGAATATCATGAAAGCATTAGATTTGTTAACGCTGTATTATGGAACACCCATATAGATACAAAGTGATAATGGATCACAATTTAAGGGTAGATTAATTCAAGAATATCGCAGTGATCATAATATTAAATGGATTTATCATATCCCTTATTACCCTGAGGCAGCAGGGTTAACAATGTATGAATGAGTTACTGAAAACTCACTTAAGAAAAATGGAGAATGGTACACTAAGAAAATGGAAAGAGAATTTAACTGACGCATTGTGCATCTTAAACAATAGACCTTTAACTGACAGTGAAACACCCTTAATGAGGATATTATCGACTCATGCATTTCAACAGGTATTTGAACCTCTTAACAAGCTACAATAGAAAATAATAAGTAATCAGGCTTAATGGCTGTTGCCCGTACATGGGTTACATCTGAAAATAGTTCGCCAGAACCAGCTGAAATTGTAGCTGTTGGTAAAGATAATGCAATTCTTATACTGTGGACAGGTCAGGAAAAAATGGGAGCATGTCCCAGCATCCAAATGTTATTTAAGGGAATGAGCAATAATAGATTCTTTTTGTCTGTAGAAATATGAAAAGATTGTGGTGGAGTCCATTTGGTTGCAGGGAGAAAACCTCCCCGTATCTGAAGAAATTATGCTATTTCGATGGAGGGAATTTTTGTTGTGACCACTTATATTATTACTTTTATGTTTTCCATTGAATATGTCATGGACACCTGCTTCACCAGCTGTACGCATAACCAAAATTGAATGGGGATGGAGAAAAAGTAATGCAAACCGAACACAAGATAATTTTACGTGTGAAGCGAATGAAGGTTGTAGTACTGTAAATATAACAACTCCATCCGGTGCCATGATATCGAGAGTGAGAAGAGGACATGTCTATTTACAGTTGTCCGGAAATAATATTGACATAACCATGACAACTATAACAGACAAAATGTTGTGCATGAGACTCTGATACTACAATTAAAGAAAACTGGAAATTCTGTAAAAGTGATAGCACAACAAATCTTTTCAATACCACAGTTTCTATACAAAATATACAGATACTATTTTGTATGAACGCAACAGTAATATATGGAAGAAACACTTGGGCATCACAATTAAATGTATTGCAAGAGCATTACATGATGCATACCTACCAGATTATATGAAAACCATCTACGTGTGTCAAAGTCGCACAACAATATCAAAAATATGTTGTAAATTTTAATCTGACTTTTCCTACAACTAAGAAGTGTCAATTTAAACAAGCATGGTATGACACTGTCTTAGGAGGAGTGGGTGTAGGACTTGGAACATTAAACTCTACTGATAATGAAGTTTTCAAGAGTAAGCTGCATAACACAGGTTATGATGTTGCACAGGCAATACAGTTACAGGCACAATGGTTGCCTACTATTAGGAGTCCACAGAAAGAACATTTGGACTTTAACAAGGAATTTATTGAACAGTTCAATAGTAACTTATATGCAAATTTTCAGTTTGAAAAGAATGTGGCTGTACTACTCAACTGGACAGAATGTAGTTTAAATTATATACATGTGCAAGTACAAAAACAATGTTCAAATGAAATTAATAACAGCTAATGAATATGCATGGAGAACCTTGTTTAAGAAATGGCTTCCAAAAACACATTGGCCATTTATACAGCCACACTTTACAATATGTACAGATTTGGGGTGTACAGAACAGTTTATTCATTATAACATAACACAACCTGATATTGTGTGTCAAATGTTAGCATTACCACTGCTTTTAGGCTCACCTTATCAGCTGTGGTTACCTACTCTGCAGGGAAATTACATTGATAGCAAAAATACCACACATCAGTTAAAAACAGTGTGTTACTACTTTAAATGGATTAATTTGCAGGCAACACTCACCAGTATACGAACCTTGTTTGTTACAACATTCAGTTAATCTTGTTTCTGGACTGTGTTGCCACTAACATATGAAATGTTTATAGAGGTATCAGAACAGTATATATGTATGGTATGTAATCATAGTATTCCAATACTTAAAACAATTCCTTTTGTAAGATGTTTTCAGAATGTTACACATTTGACATGGTATGACACTACATATATTTTCGAGAAAACACAGACACATTATGTGCATTTTTTGATGAATTTCAAATCACTTTCTAAGCATAATTTATCGCTATCATTACATGCATTACAGAAAATATTAACTTTTGGTGAATTATTAATACAGCATTTACAGAAAATATATAAGACTGCTGGATCATGAAATGAAAACTGAATTGTAAGTGCTAAATTAGTACACTTCGCTAAAAAAACGCAAGCAGATACAGTCATTGGTGAGACATTTTTTTCAGGGCACTCACCCAAAGCAACCCAATTTTTTAATTGGTTGATTCACCCAATATTACTTATTTTGTGTTTGATTGTTATAGTAACTATTTGGAATTGCTGCATAGCATGTAGATTGCACAAACGTCATCCTGTAATGTATCGATATACCTGAGGATTCAATGAATCTAGAGACCGAATGTGATACAAATGTGACACGTCTGGTGAGAGATATGCTTGAAGGATAGTTTCATTGAATCCAGTCATGAAAACTTTTCGTTATGTACTCACCATAACTTCAGATGTTTGGGATCCATCTCGCCTACATTCTGACTGATGGGTTCGGAGCCGATCCCTCGGCTCCGACTCAGCACGCTTATGCCAAAGAGCGAAGTCTCTTATTGGCTGAGCTTACTATATCCCAGGATGCACCACTACCAGTCCCCCAGATCTAGTTTGTCCGCATACATACACAGACACACATGCTGCTTATATAACATCATCAGATGAAACAAGATAAAAAACAGTAGAACTCAAAACCGTTCAATCTCTTCTGATCTCCAAGGCAGGGGAAGGAGGGTGGGTATTAGGAATGTAGGCGAGATGGATCCCAAACATCTGAAGTTATGGTGAGTACATAACTAAAAGATGTTATGTGATCCTATCTCGCCTACATTCTGACTGATGGGACAGCGTCCTAGCACCTGAATCCTGGGTGGCTCACTGGAAAACACTCCTGAGTACCGTGGAACCAAATGATGCTCGCCTTTAGATGCCACATCCAATTTATAGTGGGAAATGAAAGTGTGCGGGTTGGACCAAGTAGCCGCAGCACAAATCTCAGAAATAGCGAGCTTGGAATGAAAAGCAATAGAAGTAGCCATAGCTCTGGTAGAGTGAGCTTTGATAGATGTTGTAAGTTGCTTATTTGAAGAGGAATAAGCCTGAGTTATGCAATCTCTAATCCATTTGGAGATAGTAGCTTTAGTGATGGTTTTACCCAATTTATTATCTGAAAAGGACACAAACAACTGGTCTGATTTTCGAATTTGTTGAGTCCTGTCTAGATAGAAGCGCAATTGCCTGTGAACATCCAATTTATGGAGGGTGTATTCCGCTTCGTTGGAGAATTTTGGAAAGAAAACTGGTAGCTCTAGAGATTGTTGGAGACAGAGATTAGAACAAACCTTTGGAACAAGATGGGTTAGGCCTAAGTGATACTCTATCCTTGTGAAAAATCAAGTACGGTGGTTTGATAGATAGGGCTTGAAGCTCTGAGACTCTTCTTGCAGAGGTAATTGCAACTAAGAAGGCAGTTTTCCAAGACAGATATTTTAACTCACATGTAGCAGCCGGTTCGAAGGGGAAGATGTTAAGGCACGAAGTACCAAATCAAGATCCCACGGAGGCGCAGGATGAAAAACTGGGGTCTTAACAGCCCAGCACCTTTAATGAAAGTTTTGCATAATCTGCTGCTCATCAACGGTGGATCCATGGATTCGTGAAATTTGGAGATAGCTGCTAGTTGGACTTTAATAGTAGAGACTGAAGATCCTTGATTAAACAAGGATGTTAAAAATTTCAAAACCTCTGGTATCGGGCAGTGATAGGGTCTAAGCCCTGAGTTGAGCCCAGATAGCAAACCTCTTCCACTTACTGAGGTACAATTTCTTAGTGGTGGGTTTGTGGGCCGAAGATAAAATGTGAATAACTTCCGGGTCTAAGGTGTGATTTCTGACTAAAGTCGGAAGTGGAGGAGCCAAGCTGTCAATTTCAAAGTGTGAAGGGACTGGTGTTGTCGTCCCGACTGATGAATCAGCAGATCCGAGTTAGATCCAAAACCAAGGATCGTCCACAGCATGTTTCTTTAGGTAGGGGAACTATACCTGACGAGGCCAGTCTTGAGCAATTAGTATCATTGTGGACCCCAATTGAGAAGCTTTCTGGATGATTTTGGGGAGAAGTGGGACCGGAGGAAAGGCATAAAGTAGTCCTGTTGGCCAAGGTTGGGCTAGAGCATCCGTAGCTGCCTCCCCTGACGGAGTCAAGGAGAAGAACCTCTTGCACTTTGTGTTTTGAGGTGTTGCAAACAGGTCGCAGTACGGGGTCCCCCATCTTCTGAAAACCTGAGCTGCTACTGTTTCGTTCAGGGACCACTCGTGAGGAGAGAGAATTGTCCTGCTTAATCTGTCTGCCAATATATTGGATTTCCCTGGAATGTGGGTCGCTACCAAGAAACGGTTGGTAGCTACAGCCCATTCCCACACCCTCATGGCCTCTCTGCAAAGGGGGTAAGATCTGGTCCCTCCTTGTTTGTTTAGATACCAGACCACCAACATGTTGTCTGTGTGGATAGCGATAATGCCTTGAGGGAGAAACTTGTGGAGGGCCTGTAGGGACAGAAGTACAGCCCTCATTTCCAATACATTGATATGGAGAAAGGTTTCGTCTGGAAGCCAGGAACCCTGAACTAACCTGCCCAGACAATGCCCCCCCCACCCTGTCTGGGAGGCATCCGTCGTCAGGGTGGCCGCCGGAGGGGGGATAACAAAAGGTCTTCCCTGATTCAGATTGGATGGCTGAAGCCACCAGCGGAGGTCCCGTTTGCACGTTTCTGTAATCAGAATGGGGTGATTGAGGGGGAGATTCTGAAAGGACCATTGTGTCGATAACAGCCACTGAAGAATCCTCATGTGCAATCTTGCCAGTGGAACTAGGAGAACCGTGGCAGACATCGAACCTAAAAGTTGCAGGACCATCCTGGCTGGGGCTTTGGATCTTGGAAGCAGGGCTTGAACTTGACCTTGTAAAGTTTGAATCCTTTCGTAGGAAGAAAGACGCATCAATTTTGAGTCTATCTCTGCTCCTATGAATCTTATGCGCTGAGAGGGCAGCAAGACAGACTTTGACCAATTGAATGTAATTCCCAGGGTAGCACCCAGGGAGATGGTGGCTTTGAGGTTGTCTATTAGTAGATGCCTGGTGGTGGCAGTCAGGAGCCAGTCGTCCAGATAGGGAAACACTTGGAATCCAAGACTCCTCAGGTGAGCAGTCACTACTGCCAAACACTTGGTGAACACCCTGGGGCTGTGGTGAGACCAAAGGGCAGTGCACAAAATTGGAAATGACTGTCTCCCAGGCTGAAGCGCAGATACCTCCTGGACGCCTGATGTATCGGTATGTGATAATAGGCGTCCTTGAGATCTATGGAGCACATCCAAACATCCTTCTCCAACAATGGAAGAATGGATTGTAAAGTGACCATTCGGAATTTGGACTTCATGACGGACTGGTTTAGTTTGCTGAGATCCAATATTGGTCTCAGGTCCCCTGTCTTTTTTGGCACTAAAAAGAACCTTGAGTAATTTCCGGATCCGATCTGGTCTATGGGGACCGGTTGGATGACTCCTTTTTCTAGCAGCTTTGACGCTTCTGCGGCTGCAATTTCCCTTTGACTGGGTGGTGGGTCCGGGATTTTTTTGGACGGTGGGGGTGAGTGTGTGAAGGGAATGGTGTAACCTCCGGCAATAATCCGAAGCACCCATCTGTCCTGAGTGATAGACTCCCAGGCTTTTAGGTGCTTGGCAAAACGGCACCCGACTGGCTCCGGAGCAGCACAGCCGGGCAATCCCTCATGAAGTGTGGGAGGCTGAAGAGCCACGAAAGGACTCGCGGTCTCCAGAATTGCGGGGCCCTCTGCCGCCTCTGGGACGGCGTCTCCCAGAAAAATTTCCCCGTCCTCTGCCTCTGGAAGGGAATCTTCCTGCTGTTGAGGAAAAACTTACGTGATTTATGGAACCACATCTTCCTTCCTCCTTTAGCCTTGGGATAGGGGCCAAAGGGAGTGGAATAACGTGCACCTACGGCAGATAAAGTTTTTCCCTCTTGCTCACAGCGGGTAAGAGTGTCTTTAACCTTAGGTCCAAACAAAGAGGACCCATCAAAGGGAGCGTCGGCGAAGGAAGACTTGAAGGCCTCCACAAAATGACACAAACGGAGCCAGGCTTGTCTCCGTAGAGCCACGCCTGTGCCTGCCGCTCTGCCCGCCCCTTCGGCCGCATATGAAATGAGCCTCATTGACGAGTTAGAAATCGAGGTAAGGATAGCCAACTGAGAGCTAACCGACTGGGCTAGCTGCTCAGGTAGGTTACCTGAGAGGGAATCTGACGGCTCCTTGACCAGATCCCTCTGTAGCCTGGTAAAATGTGCCAAATAATTCAGGGACCTTAGTGTAAAGGCCGCTGAAGTCAGGGTGCGCTTCCCGTGCGGTCCATGCTCCTAGACTCCTTATTAGGAGGATGGACGGACGTTGAAGCCTCTGCCACGTCCTGTTGTGTAGCAGATGCCACCACCATGGCATCTACAGCCACGCCTTTGTCAAGAACTCCTTCTCGGGTGGGGCAGACAAAAATTTGTTAGGGCGAGAAGGCACTGGTTCCACAGTATCTGGATGTTCCCACGCCCTCCGACAAACCAAATCCAGGAGCTTGTCGAAGGGCGGAGACACCCAGGAGGCGGAGGGCTGAGCCCCAAAGGCCTTGAGAAGCACTGACTCATCAGCAGAGGGGGGTTTGGATATCCAGCCGCCTCGATGCTTAAGGATCTCTAAAATGTCTGCGAATGAGACATCATCCGAGGACGACTTTGGGGACCCCTCCGCATCATCAAGATCAGTGTCCGATGTAAGAGACTCGGGAGTCCACGTGCTTCCTCTTGCACGATCTCTTCCTTGGGGCTCCTCCAAGACAACTCGAAGAACCCTCAGGAGGAGGGAACCCCAGTGGGGTAACCTCAGGCCCGGGCTCCGCTGCCTAGGGACAGGGAACTGCCAAAGACCCAGTCTCCACGCCCAGGGAAGGTGCCGGTAAAGCCGTGAGATGGCAAGAAGACTTGGCCAAGGCACTCCTCATAGCTCTGAAAGCCGGACCCCCAGAATCCTGGGAGTGTCCGGTCCCCGGAGCCATGATAGCAGACAGAAGTCCCGCAGCTGAAGCACCGAGAGGGAGGCTCGGAACCGACAGCATAGGTCCCGAAACGTCACCCCCGGGTCCGGCCGAAGAAGTCCACGTGCCAAACTCGGACCCGAAGGCCGGGGTTGGAGTAAGGGTCGGAGCCGACCCTAGGATCTCCACCGGCTCCAACAGCACCTGCTCCGACGGAGCCGAAGCGGTCGGAGGAGGAATGGCAATGGAATGGGCTATCGGCTCCGAAGCCAATTGGGTCGGAGCCAAAACAAATTTTTGAAAGACTGGGGACTGGAACAGTCTTTGGAGCACCCTGTCTATGTCCGAATCTGACATCCTCGATGACCTAGAGGAGACTGAACGGGTTCGAGTTGGCCTCTCCAACGGCCCCAAGGGGCTAGGGGACCGGCTCAGAGGCGACTCGATAACTATCGGCGCCGAAGGAATACCCAAACCAGTTTCAATCGGTGCCGAGGAGGACTTAGGCGCCGAGGAGGAAGTGTCTGAGCGGACAACCTTCATCTGCTCCGAGACCAGTGGAGCCGATGAAGGTGACCCGCCTCTCGATGCCCCAGCCATCGGCTCTGAAGCCAGAGGAGTCGAGACTGGAGGCATCGAGGCAGACCGCCCTCGGCTCCAAGTCCTTGGAGCCGAAGGAGAAGTCTGCCCATGTCTTTTGGCGGGCGGGGCCGACGGACTGGTCGGAGCCGACGCCTTCTTTTAGCAGGAGAAGGAGAGGATGCTAAAGCTTCTTCAAAAGAGGGTTTTATAAGGCCTTTCAATATAAGCTTATTTTTCCTCTCTTGGAGGACCCTCGAGGAAAAAGCGTGACACACGCTGCAGGACTCCTGCAAATGTTTGGCCCAAACAATATACACAGAGAGAGTGGTCATCCGTGATAGACATTTTAAAACTACATTTAGTGCATTTCTTGAAGCCCGAAGGCCTAGGAGCCTGAGACATTATAAGTAAAACTGAGTAACTCTCTCACAGACAAAACTTTGTTGGAATAGACTGACCCTACAAAGATTAACTTGCCGTTCACAATGATAGCCCACAATTAAAATAAAGGCCAACTGAAGACATACAACAGTGAATAAATGTATAAAGGAATCCAAGAACCCCTAAGGTTCAAAAGGGATTAACCAACAGGAAAGGCCCTATGGATGAAGGGAGCCTGTAACCAGAACAAACACCAATCACACACAAATTTTCCACAAAAAGTTTTCAAAACACACACAAGCACAGAGTAGCTGTTAAAACAGCTTTTTGTTAAAGAATTAGCAAATTTCTGACAGAAAAAGTTAGTGAAAAGACACTACTTAGCTCAGCCAGCTTGAGACCACGTCTTTGCTAGTTAGCGGCAAACGAGATCTGGGGGACTGGTAGTGGTACATCCTGGGATATAGTAAGCTCAGCCAATAAGAGACTTCGCTCTTTGGCATAAGCGTGCAGAGTCGGAGCCGAGGGATCGGCTCCGAACCCATCAGTCAGAATGTAGGCGAGATAGGATCACATAACATCAGTCCAGTTATGAATAAGTTAGAACAGCTGTGTGTGCAATTTCACATGTCTATGCAGTAACGGATGTCAGGAAGGTTATGGGAACAGAATGTTGTATTAAGTTTGGAATGTGCATGGTGTCTGGTTGTCTGGCCAACACCCAGTCACTATGCCACATCAGCTTAAGGGATGCATGACTAAAGTCATGTACAGTTGTTTACACTACTGTCCTGCCTGTATAAAAGAAGGGGTTTTCCAGACAGCAGACTGAACTCTCACCTACGGATGGATGCACCGAGTAGGACTTATGCTTCCAGATGAACTAATCTTCGGTTTGACTGTTCCAGGATTTCCCAGTCATTGAAAGACTCGAATGAAGTTTCATAGTTTAACTAGTGATGTTCTTTTTTTTTCTTTTATTGTATTGTATTGTATAATAGTATGAACTTTGATATCGAAGTAAAGCATTGAAAGTAACTGAAGTGTTGAGCCTCTTCTTTACCCATGGCGAACTTTAAGTTAGAACATTTGCGGAATAGAAGGAAAATAAAATAAAACTACCTCATCGGTGGGATTGGCCAGGGAGGTGCCTGAAGATAACATAACCACCGTGGTTGAAACCTGAGATTTCTGTGCCTGCTGCCCCATGTCAGAGGCTGGAGGTAGCTCTGGGTGAGGGGAAGGACAGGGATGTTGGTCCAATGAGTGGTACCAACTGTGAGCCTACAGTGGACAAGGCCCTTTCCATGGCCTGGAAAGTAGGCCCTCCCCATAGAGGAGTAGGATCCCGCAACAGAGATCCCCTGCCTAAAGTCAAGCTCACATGTGCAGATGCCCCTAGGACCATGGACGGCTCAGACAACACCAGGGTGGAACTACTCTCCCTGGAACAGACAAGCAAAGCTTTGACCCCAAGCGGTCTCCAGATCTGACTGAATCGAAGAGCTCAGGGTAGTTACCAGTGCCGGAGATGAAGATCTGATTGGCACCAACACAGTTGAAACTGGGATTGTCACAGTCGGGAACTCTGAAACCTCAGCTGGAGTCAGAGGAGAAACAGGAGAGATAGTTAGTTCCATAGCCAGGGAGACTAGGAACCAAGGAAGTAGTTAATCCCTTCACCTCAAGGAGCTGGTCCACCAGCCTCAAAACATCAGATTCTGTGAGGCTCTTGGTGGAACGGACCGAACAGACCGATGCAGAATGAGGCTTTTCCAAGAAACAGCTTGGAAATCGGTCTGAAAAGGGGTCTACAGATGGATAGTATTTTGTTCGAGGCCTGTCTATAAAAGAAAACTCCTTTGGTTTCCCCAAACAGATGGAACCAAGGAGTGAAGAGGCACCGAAGTCATTGCATCCAAAATCATAGTTGGTGCAGAGACTGGCACCGATGGCACTGTGGGTTTAAGTAATTTCCTGTTGGGTTCTGCGGAAACTATGGGAACTGGGAAAGTCTTTGTCACCTTAGTCGGTGGTGCGACGAGACTGTCAGAACAGACCGGCTCTTCTTCTTTGATCGTTTATGTTTACTGGAAGGGGAACTGATATCAGTTTTAGATTTGGAAGAAGCAGATATGGTCTCATCAACATCAGATTTAATAAGGCCCTTTAAGACAAGGGCCCAGTGACTGAAGCCATGACAAATAGCACAATCTTCTTGAAGGTGCACTGGGACCAAGCAATAGACACAGTGTCTGTCAGAGTTTGGCAATTTTCTCTCACACTTCTGGCATCTTTTGAAGCCAGAAGTACCCCTGGTCTTGTCCACCATAACAAAGGAAACACAAACACACATTCACAAGGAATGAAAGACAAGTTTAAGACTTTTTTTTGTAAAGTTAGTCAGAAAAATATACCAACAGTGGTACTGAAGGTTTACCATAAAGGTAAATAGTAAGATTAGGTAAAGGAAAGTACCAACAATAGTACTAAAGTACTACCGTTGGGGTAGAAAGAGGAAAAGGAAAGAAGGAGGGTCTACCAACAATGGTAGAGGAAAAATAACACTAAAGGTGTTAAGGAAGGAGAATAGAGAGGAGTAAGATAAATGAAATAGAAACAGAGAAGCAACTAATAAACTTTATGAAGGAAAAATACTCATGGTTTTAAGAAATGATTTCACTCAAGAGCTGAGAGGAAAAAAATGTGTCTGGCACTAAAAGTGGCAAAAGAGATCCGAGGTAATCCTGAGAGAAGCATTACAGGTAAAGCTGAGCTTGAGAGTTTTTTGGAAGGTGCAAGCTGGAATAACGGCCGAGTCAGTTTCAAGTTACAGAACCAAACTCACAAACAAGGATTAAGTGAAGACTGACAACATCAGATCAAAGTGTTTTGAATTACAGTAAGTGTAGGATGCAAATAATGTTGATAATATTGCAAGAGACAGATGCATCTAGATAGAAATGAACTTGTGAAATTGACATTCAGCAGAATATCATATGGAAAAGGGGAGTAACAATGATTGCTAGAGGGGTTCCAACAGCTGCAGAACAGGGGGAAAAAGGACAATAATGGTATATTTGTGGTAGTAAAGGGTTGTTGGCAGGGGAAGACTGGGTTAGTGTGTAATTATATTCCACCTATAGCTGGTGTTATAGGACTTGATCATTTCTTCCCAGGTTGTCTCATCTTTCAGCACAGAATACTTGTGGTTTGGGACTGGAATGTGATTTGCAAAACCAAAGTTATAGCACGAAGATCTAGAAAGGAAAATATAACAAAAGAGGATATATTTCTGAAGAACTATATGAGAAAATTTAGTATGGAACATGTAAATCCAGTAACAGAACTCATGATTTGCATATTATTCCTCAAGGTACAATAACAGAGAGACTGCATAAAAATTACACTTCACATGAGCATATGCATTTAAGTGAAAGCTTTAACATGCATCAGATAACTATTTCAGACCATGAAGCAATAAAGACCAACATAAAGACGCAAGGTAAATAAGTGAAAATTAGACAAGTTTGCTTTCCAACTTACCTGCTAAAATGAGAGGAATTTAATACATGGACAGTGGAAGTGATTCAAGAGTTACTAGGGAAGATAGAAATTTCTTCAGAAGAGATAGTTAATGAGGGAGATAAAATGAAAAAATTGTATTTAAAACATGATAGAAATAAGAGAGAGAGAGGAAAGAAGTAACAGGGATTGTTTATAGTGGACGTCAAAGGATAAATTATTGCAAAATAAGGGGAATGTCACAGAATAAAGGCAACTGCAGAGTACTTAAAGGAAAATAAGGGCGTATTTGGATAACATGCAAGAGTGCAGAAAAGATGCTATTAATCAACTACTTTTTGATAACTCCAAGGCACAAAAGCTTTTACCACCATGACATTAGGCAACAAAGGGTTGTCACCACACCTAGAGAGGCTACGCCAAAAAAAAAATAACCACACACCCTATAGAAATGGTAATGGATATATTTTGGAAATTTTATGAAAATTTATGTACAACAGAGGAAAATGGAAACCAAGAAATGACATAAATGGAAATACTAATGGAAAACTTAACTATGCCAACTTCAGAGAAAGATAAGGCTCATCAATTAATAGCTAATACAGGAAGAGATGAGATAAAAGGGTGATGTATACTCAATCAACAGGGAAGTTGCTAGGAACAGATGGCATTCCTGTGAACTTTGGACATTAATAGGGAAGTAAGTGATAAAGATTTGGAAGGCTTCGGTTACCAGTATTTTAAAAGGCGGTGAACAGTGTTTTGGAAGAAAGTTGTGGTGGCTGCATTACCGAATGAGATTAAATATCGTTCAGACCCAAATTCATAAAGACCCATTTAAATTTTAAACTATAATTATAAACTGCTTATAAACTAACACAAAATGAAGCATAGATGAACTGGTACCAAATAGTAAAAGGAGAAAACACTCCAAGGCAGGCCAGGATAAACACAGACAAATTTCACAGAGTGAAATATCTTTAATAAATATCCACAGAATAAAAAATACTTAAAAATTAAGCGCTTTCGCTCACATATCTGCAGGCTTCATCAGAATCTAATACACATTTCAGACCTCCCTCTTAAATACTAATAATGTCTAATAAAAATCACATCACATGTTAAAACCCATAAACTAATTAAAGCAACATACACCAACACCGGATAACACACTTGGCTATCTCTGTTAAAACTTTATCATCATCATAAAATGGCGACATAAAAATAAGTTCTACATAACCGGTAATTAATATCCATCATAACTTAATGCTCTAGAGCTAATGGAAATAGTTTAATTCCAGGATAGTTGGCAGCATTTAATAAAAGCTGCCACTTGACTACTTTCTCCTCTAATAAAATCTTATTTCCTCCTTTTGGATCCACTTTTAAACTATCCAAAATAGCAAATTTAAAATTTTTACATCTGGTACTAGCAGCTAAATGTCTATATAGAGCATTGTCTGTGTTACATTTTTTAATCTGACAATTATGTTCACAAATCCTATTTTCCAATAATCTATTAGTTTTTCCCATGTAGAATACAGGACACAGTACACTTAGCGAGAGAGATGACATGGCTTGCATTACAATTACATCTCTTAAAGAAATATGTGTTTCGTTTATATTATCCAGTACTATGCTGTCCACTTCTAGAATAGCTGAACACGGATTACAAAATACACATCTCTTAGTGCCCCCGTATATGTTGTGTCTGCTAGAAGAATTATGCATCAAACTACTTTCAAATCTATTTTTCAGATTTCTACCCGTTTTAAACAAAGGCAGGTGTGTTACCCACAACACTGAGTACATCACTATCACAGTTTAATATATTCCAGTTACTTGCAATAATTTGTTTAATATGTTGTACATCTATACTATATTCAAGTATACAAGCCCTCTTAAAAGCATTGTCAACATCATCATGGTCAATAGTTAATCCAATTCCAAGTGGTTTATATTTTACCCCCCACTGGCTTTTCACATACTGAATAGCATCATGTATTAGTCTTCTGGGGTACCCCCTTCTCCATGGAAATGTTTCCTTTAATTTCTAACTCTTTCACCATGTCATCATACTCGGAGGTCATCCGAGCTGCTCTAATGCATTGTCCCTTAACAATGCTCTTCTTTTGTATGGTTGGATGATGAGTATTACATTGTAAACAATTATTACTATATGTTGGTTTCCGATATAGAATGGATAGAAAGTCCAGCTCACAGTGCGATATACAAGTATCCAAGAATGGGAGACCATGTGCATTATATGTGTAAGTGAATTTCAAGAAATCGCTTGTACTATTTAAATAATCAATAAATTCTTTGATTGAATTGTCGCCACTCCACAGAATTAAAATGTCGTCCAAAAACCGGATGTACCTTTTAATATTTTCCATAAATTTACTTGGGAATACATACTTAGTGTCCCAGTTCAACAATACTAAATTGGCAAAAATGGGTGCACCCCATTGCCACTCCTCTAACCTGCCGGTAGTATTCCCCCTCAAAATAAATGTAATTGTGATCAAGCACAATAGACATAAAAAACTCAACAATTACTTGTGCCTTTTCCCAATCAAATCCAGAATAATTCCTCACACTGCTCATAAAACTGTCAAGTCCTTTCTCGCGGGGGCTACACATGAATAAGTCTACAACATCGATCATTAAAAAAGTAAGCTTACTGTCCCCATAACTGAATAGTAAGTCTACTTAAAGAATCCCATGAATCCTTAAGGATATGATCTACCTTCATACATACTACTTTTAATCATTTGTCCACAAGTTTACCAAAAGGAAAAGTTTTAGATTTACTGCCTGATACAATGGGGCGGGGGGGGGGGGGGTTCGATTAAACATTTATGTATTTTGGGTATACCTACTACGGTGGCTATAACTGGATTTTCTACTCTCAAATAATTGTAAATGTTCTTAGTAATTCTATTCTCCAAGAGGTATTCCTCCAAAAAAAAAAATCAATTCTTCTATGGGCTATATTAATTTAATTTACAGATATAATCTCATAGGTGTCCGTGTTGTTCAGAATATTATACATCTTGCTCACATAATCAACCGTGTTATATAAAACAATTCCTCTGCCTTTGTCAGGCTTCATTACTCAAATAGATGGGTTGTTACAAATATCATTCATAACATACCATTCTACTTGAATTAGATTTGCTATACTTCTCATGTGTATTACAAGTTGCTTTGTATTTCTATAAATCTTCAAATATTTTATGTCTGTGTTTATCCTGGACTGCCTTGGAGTGTTTTGTCCTTTTACTATTTGGTACCAGTTCATCTACGCTTCATTTTGTGTTCATTTATTAGTGGTCATTGCAGGATGGATTCTTTGGACGATATTCCATCTATATTTTCTCCAGCACATCGTGAGGAGATCAATACACTGAATTCGATAGTTGCTATAATCAAAGGTGAACTTTCCCAGCTGATGGAACTTATCATATGCAACCAGTATTACTGTAGGGTATGGAAACCTGAGCAGTAAAGGCAAAGTACTTGAAGATGCTAGAGGTGATGGAGATTAAGTGCCTGAGCCAAGTGGTAAGATGCCCACCGTGGGACAGACAGAAAAATAAGGACATAACAGCAAAAGCCAAAGTAACTCCAATTGCAGAAAAGGTAAAACACGAAGAAGGCAAGAGGAAACAAGTGTGGCCAGCAAAAAGGTGGATGGATTGCATGAGAGAAGAACAGTGACAGGCAGTGTTGAAGAAGACAGAAGAATGTCACTAAATACAGTGAGACAGAGATGGTGGCAGCTGACACGACACCCCAATCCCATGTAGAAAATGGGAAAAAAGGGGGGTTGTTGATGACACAATACAGTTGTGTAAAAACATACAACAGTAGATGACCCACTGATCACAGTTGCAGTATTCCAGTACTTGTAGGGTTTTATCCTGTCAAGGGTAACTTGATACTCAGCTGGCACACCAAAGCCAAAAACCTTTTTGACACTCCGTATGACTGGCTTATAACCTCAGCCTTTGGGCATAGGGGTATATAAGCAGACGTAAGAATGTGAGACGCTCAGAACTATTTTGTCCCAGGAGGACCCTGGAAAAAGCCTTAGTGTACTAAGTAGGAAAACACATGTCAAAGTAAGAGGGAGGGAAGATAACTGCCACCACGATCCACATAGCACAAGAATAGAGAAAAGATGGTGGAAGAAGGGAGGTAAACAATACTGTAGTGATCAGTGCAACTTCTACTTTAATAGTAAGTTCTTAAACAACTGCATCGTGTTCTTCCTTAGATTACTGTTGCAGTATTCCAATACTTGTGGGCGATTCCCAAGCCCAACAGCTATTGAGGGTGGTAGGATTAAAGACAGGAGTGCTGTCTACTAGTCATAATAGGACAGACTTAGTGAAGGTGGCCCTAGATCTGGAAAATGCATCTACTCTGTAATGCTTAGTGAAAATGTGTATTGTAGTCCAAGAGGCAACCTCAAGGATAGATATGGAATCAATGCCTCTGAAGAAGGCACGAGAAGAGGAGGATGCACTAGTGGAGTGAGCCTTCACTCTAGTTGGCAGGGTCTTACTGTGGAAAATGTAACAGAAGGAAATGGACTTGTTGGAGACAGTATGTTTGAAAACAAGGCTTCCCAACTTACCCTCATGGAAAGAAACATAATTGGCCAGTTTTTCTGAATTGTTTTGTTTTATCCAAGCAGAATCTTGGCTGTCAATGTACATCAAGGTAGTGGAGGAGACTCTCACCTCTGTTTTGTGGGTTAGGGGATTCTGTGGCAGCTCATTTACCACTTTGGATATAAAGGGTGGGTTAGCCCTTAATGAATCCTTGTCTTTATGGAAGATGCGGGCAGGAGGAATTGTCATCAGGACATGCAAATCAAACCCATCTGGTAAAGGTAAGAACAACCAAAAGACCTGTTTTTCAGGTACAGAATTTTAGTGAAACGGACGCTACTGGTTCAAAAGGTAGCAAAGCAAGTTTTTCCAGACCAAACTTCAGATACCAGGGAGGCACAGTACAGCCTTCTAAGGGGGATTCAGATTAAGGATGGCTTTTAAAAAATGTTTTGACTTCAAATCTGGAGAGAAACGATGGATTTAAAGGCAGGCAAGCAGAAACCGCAGACAAGTGGACCTTGATGAAAGAACACACCAGAACATACTTGAGTAACTTGCGTTTATGAAAGGACAGTAGGTATAACCGACCTGATGGGGTGCTCATTCTTTCTGTAACACCATACTGAAAATCTTTTCCAATCGGAGATGTAATATCTTCTAGTGATAGACTCTCTCATCTCCTGTACTACCTGAAGTACATCCTCTGAAAATTGGTGTCTGAAAGAAATTGAGTTTCTTTCACCCAGAGAGAGTCAGGCTGAAAGCCCACAGGTTGGGGTCAGACAGTCCTTGTTTTTATGTAAGTCTGTTTTGCAGAGTAACTTGGTGGGACTGCCTCTGGCCAGAAAGAGTAGAAGGGGCAACCAATGCTGTCTGGGTCAAAAGGAGTCACTAGGAAGATTTTGGGCTTGTCCCTCTTGACCTTCAAGAGAACATTTGGGATTGGAGAAAGGTGGCTGTGCAAAGGAACCATGTCCAGTTGAAGGCTATGGTGTCGGTCCTCCAGGTCTGGTGACAAGGAATTATGGAGCAGAACAGTCTGAGTTGTCTGATCTGATTGGAGGTCAAAAGATCTACCTGAGATGGACCACACTTATGAACTATGTCCAGAAAAACCTCCAAGTGTAACAGCTATTCATGAGGGTCTTCTCAGGATCTGCTGAGGAAGTCTGCAAGGGCATTATCCTCTGGCGGTATGTAAACTACCTGGAATGACATTTTTTTAAAGGCTATGTCTTATGCCATTAAAGCTAGCCTGCACAGTTGCTAAGTTCTGGTGCCCCCCTGTCTGCTGATATACCAGATGACACAGGTTTGTGAATGCATTCAGAGGGTCAGGGCTCCAAAGGTGAGACAGCACTTGTAGAGGTTGAAGCAGGGCTTTCATCTCCTTTACACTAATCGGTTCCCTGACCTCTCTGGATAACCACAATCCCTAAACTCTTGTGGAGGCAGTCCACACACCCCAGACCTGCTTAGTTGAGAATGTATGGAGGTCCAGGGTGGGTGTGGGTGTGAGGAAGGGAATCCCTGTACTGAGATGAACCTAAGAGATCCATCATTACAACTCCTTCTTCAAAAAGGCCAAGAGAAGACTTGAGACCAAAGGACTTCGGGTACCACTGGATATTCTTTGTGTAATCTAGCATAAAGAACCATCAAAATTGTGTTTGCCATGTACTCTAGGGCACTTAGCATCTCTCTCTCTCTCTCGCGGAGGTCATAGATAGCAAGAGTAAGGACTGGAATTAACTGGTCAAAAAGAGAACTTTCTCCTGAGGTCGAGAGTGAATCCCAGTCTTTCCAGCAGAGGCATAGTGAAGTTGAGATGCAACAGCAGAACTTCCTGGGATGAGGACTAAATTAGAAGATAGTCTAGGGACACAAATTTGGACTTCCCTGGGTTTCGCAAAAGGCAAAAGATGGAGCAGGTCACTTTGTGAAGACTCTGGGAGCTGTGCACAATCCAAAGGGTAAAGTATAAAACTGAAGGTGTGATGAAGAAACTGAAAACCTGAGATACTTCCTGCATGCAGGGTATACAGGTATATGCAAGTACGTAGCCTTCATGTCTTGGGGGACTAGGAAATTCTGAGGAAGGATCAAGGGAAGTAAGGACTGTAGAGAGATTATCCTGAAACACAGAACTTCAAAAAAGGTGTTGCGGTATGACACATCCAGAATGGGCCTCCATGTTTCTTCTTTCCAGGGGACCAGAAGAGTCTTGAGTAGAAACCTTTTCCCTAGCCCTAGGGAGGACCTGGTGCTACAGTCCCCCTGGGAGAGAAGGTCCTGAACCAAGGCAGGGGGAAGAGATTACATTGATTTTCAAATGTGGAAGAATTCCTTTAGATGAGGGGTCCTCTTTCCAAGACATTCTCTAACATTTTTGTATGATGGATAAGACCCATTTGCCTGCAGTCCCAGTCTGGGAGGGACAGACTGAAGCTTTGGGACAAATGGATCTGTGCCGCAAGGTGGGAGAGAAGGACAGAAAATAGTCAAATAATAATGGATTTTTCTGGGCTATATCTTTGGGTGTTGTGTCACCTACATCAGTATCATTGAAAGATGAGGCTTCAGTTGTTCCTTTCACAGAAGGCAGCCACTACTGGTAAATCTATCCAAACCTGAGGAAACAGAAGGTGGGTAAAGTAAAAGCTATTTGGTTTACTGCTACCATTTGATGAAAACTTAATAGTAATGACAGTACTTAACATATTTATCTTCAAGAGGGCCCTCTACCGTGGCTGTACTTTTTGGGTACTCCCATGCTTTTTTATGAGGTTATCCTTAAACCTCCCAAGAATGGAGCAAGTATACCCCCCCCCCTCCCTTTGGACCATACAAACAGTCTCTGTAGTGTAACCAAGAGAAGCAATCATCACAATTAGTAGCATCTATCCATGCTGAAACAGTGGTTACACCTGCAAGGCAACATTCTCTGAGGTGCCATCAAATTATAAAATTTGAATATATTTTTATGTCATGATAAGAATGATCCAAGTATCACACACAAAGAAAGAAGATGTATGTATTAAAGCACCCATTCAAGAGGTACGTACACATGAAAGCATCTACTTCAGAGAGTCCCCTCAAAGTTGAAATGATATAGTTGTATTTCACTTTAAGAGGCCCTCATCAGTGGGTGGAACATGTCAGCACTATTTCAAGCATTGCAATGATAAAAGACCCAAAAGTGAAAGATTAAACCTGGCAGACGGGGGGGGGGGGGTGTTCAACACAGAACGTTCTTAAGAAAAACTTTTCCAAATCTGCCCCTTCAGTGGAAGCCTAAATGATGATGCCTGGTAAAGAAAGGCATTAATGACCATTTGGTGATGGCATAAATGCCTTTTAAGCACAAGAGGATGCCTCTGGTGGAGCACCCTGTCAACATGCTAACAGAAGACTGTTTGGTAACTGTAAAGCACTATTTGCCAGGGACAAGGAAATAAAACTGTTGATCCACTTTTATGTGCCAAAGGACCCAGAACACATGTAAGGTACTACAGATGTGTTCTACTCAATTTTCAGCTTAAAAAGAAAACCTGAGGATAAAAAAAGATTAAAATGCATGTTAGATACACCTCTTAGAAAGAAATGAGGAAAGAAAAATGGTCTTTCATTAAAACTAAGACTTTTGATTGTGTGGAGTTTGGAAATCAAGTGAACTGTCAGGAATGACATTCTCTAGGAGGCAGACCTCAGATCCAAAAACAAATTAAAATGGTGAAACATAAGAGAACGTCAAAGAAGTTCACGTCTTAAAGTGGAGTAGGTAGGATTCTTTCCTGGGGACTAGAGAAGACTACTCTCCTTTAAAATGTACTGAGCAATATTATAATCCAGATAAAAAATGTTGTCTTCCACTATCCAAGATGCGCCAAGATGAATGAGACACGCACTCTAATGGTGAAGAAACTGTTACCTAAACATGAGAGAGAGACCAGGTAAATTTAGAAAGTTAGAGTGAGGAGGAAAATGATCTTTCAAACCCAATGGAGAGCCTTCTAAACAGAACTTTGTAGAAAGCTCAAGTGAAGGGCTGCTTAGCTGTTTTCTAAAATGGTTTCAAAACCTCCCATAGACTATCTGGCAAATAGGGATAACTTCCTGCAACTTGAAAGAATGACGACTGAATTCATCTTGTCATATCATAGGGCACCATAGCAGTTGGACCACAATCCTTTACCCAGAGGACAAGACTCAAATATCTTGGAGCCAGAATCCCATGGTTAACAGGTATCAAAACTAAAACTTTACTTCCTTATATGAAATGTCAGCAGGCAAGAGATCAAGGGAATGTACAGGAAAATTCCACCTACTCCACAGACTCTGTTCAACATCAGAGATCTACTTCTTTATTGGGAGGGAAAAGAATTTGGGTAGAGGAGTATATAAACTTCACTTCCTCAAGCCCCTGTAATACAAATGTTATTGCTCTGCTACACAGAGTATTGTTTCCCAAGCTTCCTGTGGTAAAGACCTGAACTCTTATCAGCAAAAAACACAGGTGTGAATATATATGTTTGATGATAAAGGGGTGTACGCCTCCTGCATTAGAGGCTGTGAGAACTGTGAACCACAGTAAAGTGTGTTTTGTGTGTGTGTGTGTGTGTGTGTGTGTGTGTGTGTGTGTGTGTGTGTGTGTGTGTGTGTCCTGGTTTATGCTTTGATATCCAGTTAATAACTGTACAGGACAGATGTAGCATAGTTTAGGGAGTGATGTTGGTGAATAATGCAACTTTCAGACTGTTCCACCTATAAAAACTGAACAAAGACTTGATAAATTTAAACAGCCACAAGTGAACCTGAGATGTGCCTCAGTATGTCTGCTAAATTATTTGAATATCCTGAAATATCAACAGCACCAGGAATATGCCCTAGGTAGTGGTCCATGCACAAATATGGTTCACTACCTCCGGAAAAGGGTAGAAACGAAGCCATAACCATGGCATACAGGGACAAAGCCCTGACAACAGCTCAGGTGATCAGAATTCAAGTAGCAGTCTGGGAGCTTGATGGAACTGCCAGTGCAGGACTTGTATGCCTATCCTGGGGGTGAGGAGGTTCCTTGCTGACTCATCAATGTTCCAAGTCAAAGCAGATACTTTATCCTTAACAGCAAGCAGGAAGGAAATGAGTTGTGGCCAACAAAGCCACTGATGTTAGCTCTTGCCATCACATGCAAAAGAATGTATATGCATCGAGCTGGGGGGGGGGACCCTGCTCACGTCACCACTGGGGGAGTTAAAGCCAAAACATATGCCCTTAGTTGCTGGGATGCCACTGGAGGCACAAACGGCCCTCATGGCTGCCTGTATGATGGCTTTAACTGTCTGGCTCTCATGTTCATACAGTACTAAGCATATGTCTCTCATACAGGGAAACCAATGGATTAAGCCTAATTAGGAGCTGGCTTGATGTTAGGCTTAGACTTAGAAATAAAAAAATGTAAAATGTGTCCTCTTCCTAATATTTCTGCAAGCACCACTGCACTTTCTTTGACTAATCTCACAAGAAGAGTTTCAGGCCTGAGTGCCTCCAAACTATGAATGCACTGCTATTGGCTCAAGAAGAATGATGGAATAATATGGTGACACTTCTCTAACTGCATCTTTCTTAGGCTGGGGTAGAGTGAGAGTGGTGTCGCCTTACTTCCAGTCCTTTCAGAGATGCTTCTCATGTGACAGATTTCATCGCAAAAGGCAAAGACACAGAAAACCTGACTACAGCTTGCAGGCCAAAATCCAGCACCTCAACAAATGGCAGCTGTGATCCAAAACAGGTAGACTATTCAAGACGGAATGACTATTCTCTGGCAATGGACCATCAAATGTAGGACATAAAAATGGAAGTAGACAATACTGTTGTCAATAATACCACCTTCACTGGCATTCGGGAATAACACCCTATGACCAAAGTTCAATCAGTAACTCAGCTGCTACCTAAAGCAGGTATGGGGAGAACAGAAATGCCAATGATGCAAGGGTGGTCTGGATCACAACACTGCAAAGCAGGAAGCCTCCATGAAACATGACTCAGCACTCCAAGACATGTTCATATGGTAACCTTTCATATAGGTATATAGGAAAGTGTATTAGGTACAGAGATCCTCATTGTAACACAGGTTATTATGACCTCCATCCCAGGTAAGTGTCACAGTCTAAAAATATCCTCAAAGCAGGAATAGCGGCAAGGACTTAAACCACCATAATTGCTGCCTGGACAATGGCTCCCCTGAATGGCTCTAGTCCAGAAGCTGAGGATACTTAATACCGGTGAAAGAAGAGGCTAAAGACTGACTGAGGAAAGCTTGATATCTGGCAGGTACAGGGCCAAAAATTGTACAGGAAAAATAAAAAACTTGCCAATAGTTCCAAAAAGAGTAACAGGGTGGTCAGGGTACATCTTTGAGACTTGATTGCAAGAAGCCATATATTTGAGTTCTTGGACCAGTCTCTGAAAAGAGAAAGGCACTTCTCTGGATCCTGTCCAGAAAGGAGGGTGCTGCAACAGAAGTGGGATGAAATGGATTGGACTTTTCCAAGCTGACTTCAGCAAAGTAGAATAAGATGAAGGATTAGAAATGCCCCCTGCAAATGAATCTTCATGAAGTCCTTAAGAATCTCTGGGGACAGCTCAGAGAGTAACCCGCCCCTAAAGGAGGCATCATGTGGACCCTAATATTTAATAATCAAAGACAGATAACTATCAGTGATTACTGCTAACACTGGTTTTCACATGAAGCAAGATAACAAAAGGCTCTTAAGAATGTTTTATTAATCGTAGCAATAAATAAATAACTAGACAGATGTGAAAGCCTAAAGTGGTACTAATATGTAATATACTACAGAAATAATGGATGGAATATAAGAAATGGAGCACCCAAATAATGAAAGCTATGTATTAACCATAACACTGGATCCTTTTCATCCTGGTCTGCCAAATACGACTATTGGGTACTGACCCACTTGTCATAACCAATCTGTCCATCTGTCAGTGCTTCTAGCATTGAGCTTCTTCAAAGCTTACTTCCCATAATTCCCCTTTTTTCTCATTAACCTCAGACATTCCTCAGCCAGAAAAGACAGGATCCAGTAACTAGGTTTCAAAATGATAAAATGGAGGGAAGAAGAGCTTCAAGGCAGTCTGCAGATCCCTTGGAGCAAGATGACAATGTAGATGAGGTAAGAAGGAAGAAGGAATGTCACACTGGATGGACTAGGATGAAAGGTATCCAGCATTAAGGTAAGTACTTCCATATCTTATCTCATCAATCTGTGTGATCCAATTGCAGTGACAGTAACCCAAACTACCTAGCTTATCAGGTGGCATCATGAAAGGATATCTCTTAGAACTGTAGCTCCAAAGGCAGCTTTACACCTGGAAATTATATCCAGCTTATAATGTTTGGCAAAGGCATGCAACATAAACCAGGCTGCTGCAGTAAAACGTCATCCACTGAAGAATTTCAGAAAAAAGGAAGTGGTGACTGACAGAGATCCAGTGGCATGAGCTCTTCGTTTAGATGGTTAAGACTATTTCTGGAAGAATATACACAGGCATCTGGATAATGTTACCTTGGAAACTTTCTTGCCCATCTTGTTTGAAGCACAAGATGTGAATAACTGTGCATTCTTTCTGAAAGGTCTGGTTCTATGCAGACAGACTCCGAGTTGTCTATGAACATCCAGAATAAGTAGAAGATATTTTCCTTTATTAGAATGGTTAGGAAAAAATACATTCTAATGTAATGGCTGATTTAAATTGCTCTTTAGTGGCACTTTTGGAAGAAAGGAAGGGTTGGTTCTCAAAGAAACCCTGTCTTTGTCAAAGATGAAATACGGTGGATTAGATGACAATGAATTTAGTTCTGAAATCTTCCTGGCTGATGAAATATCAACCAAAGAAAGGGGTTTCCTTGATAAAAATTTCAGGTCTACAGATGAGACGTCTCAAAAGGATGTTAAATTAGAACCTCTAGTACAAAACTAAGATCACAAATGGGGAATTGGGTCTTTAAATGGGAGACATAAAATAAAAATGCCTCAAAGGAAGGCTTTAGAGAGCTTGGCGAAGACCAAGAGCAATTCCGGAAACCAATATGAAACTTTGAAACAGATTCCAGTTGTAGCATAATGGTAGAGTAACTGGAGACAGCCTCACATAGTGTTGAAAGAAACTGCAAGACTTCTGGAATAAAGGAAGAAAAAAAAAAAAAAAAAAAAAAAAAAAAGAGTTCAACCTTGTCTTGTGGTCCATATGTTTTTCATTTGCTGTTGTAAAGTTTATGAGTGGACTGCTTTTTTTTATAAAATTAAGAAACTGAAAAAGTAAAATATTTATAAAACATAATTATCTGTGGTGTTCAAAACTGGCAAAAGCCTACTACAATCACAATATAAGAAGAAGTTATGTCTTATCATAACGTTCCATGTTAGTTGTCTTCTTCTCGCCTTCTTTCTTGCTGGATGGGTTCAGAGCCGATCCTCGGCTCCGACTCGGCCTATACTATAGCTCGAGAGCTATTTTTACCGGCTCGAGGCAGCCCTATATCCCACAATACCATGCGCTAACTCCCCAGATCCCGTTTGGAAGCTAAGACATAGTATAAACAACAATCTTATAATAAAAATATTATAACTCTCTTTATTAGAAGATTACCTGATAGTAAAACTAAGGATACCAGGAAAAGACGCAACATATTGTATCTCCAAAAAAGGAAGGACTCAATCTCGAGTCTGTTGAGGCTAGGGGGCAGGAGGGAGGGACACAAGAAAGAAGGCGAGAAGACAACTAACATGGAACGTTATGGTAAAACATAACTTCTTAATGTTAAGTTGTCAATCTTGCCTTCATTGTTGCTGGATGGGACAGCGTCCCTAGCATCTTAGTCCTGGGTGGCTCAATGAAACAGACTCCTGAGTACAGTGGAACCAAAATCAGCTCTATGTCTGGAGGCTAAGTCAAGCTTGTAATGAGCAATAAAAGTATGTTTGGAAGCTCATGTAGCCGCTGCACAAATGGCATCTAGTGGTAACCTTGCTTGAAACGCCGTTGAAGTTGACAGAGCCCTGGTTGAATGAGCCTTAGGCCTAGAGGGAAGTTGCCTGTGCCTCAACTCATAGACCAAGGTAATAATAGATGTGAGCCATCTGGAAAGGGTAACTTTCGAAACAGGAAGCCCTTTCTTACCTGCCGCATAAGAGAGAAAAAGCTGATCTGATTTTCACAATTGTTTTGTCCTGTCTAGGTAATACCGTAATTGGCGATGAACATCTAATGAATGTAATTTTTGTTCAGCTCTGTTGGTATAGTCTGGGAAAAAGACAGGTAAGTCAATAGAATGATGTAAATTTGCTTCCGATAGCACTTTTGGAAGGAAGGAAGGGTTTGTTCTGAGAGTTACCCTGTCTTTATGAAAAACCAACTAAGGAGGACGGACAGACAAGGCTTGGAGTTCTGAGACCCTACTGGCAGATGTTATAGCTACCAAAAACAGCGTTTTCCAAGAAAGTAGTTTGAGGGAACAAGAAGCTGCAGGTTCAAAAGGGGGCAGAATTAGTGAGGTTAGAACTAAATTCAAGTCTCATTGTGGAGGTGGATCTTTTACTGGAGGTCTGAGCAAAAAGATGCCCTTGAGAAAAGCTTTACATAGTTTGTGGGACATAATGTTTGCTTCTGAGAGTCCAACATGAAAATTAGCAATGGCCGCTAATTGTACTCTGATAGTGGCCGATGATGATCCAGAATGAAAAAGCTCCGCCAGAAAGTCCAGAACCTCATGAATGGGTGCATGAAAAGGATCTAAGGACCTATTTTGCACCCAGAATGAAAAACGCTTCCATTTACTAGCATAAGTCTTCCTAGTATTGGACTTATGGGAGGCCAGAATGATATCACAAACAGGCAGAGAGATGAGGGGAAGCCTGGCTATGGCTGGAAGTCGAGCAACCAAGCTGTGAGGTTGATGGAATGTAGATACTGATGCAGCTTGTCCGTGAGGTGGGTCAATAGATCTGGAAGGGGTTCCAGATGTCAAGGCTGTTCCAGTAGGTATTTGTGCAGGAACGGGAACCAAACTTGTCGAGGCCAAAACGGGGCAATGAGGATCATTTTGGATCTCAATGCGATTGCTTTCTGAATTAATTGCGGAATCAACGGAAAAGGAGGAAAAGCATAAAGAAGACCCCGGGGCCAAACGTGAACAAGAGCGTCTCTGAGGGGTTGGCCTGGCAGAGGAAAAAGTGTGAAGAAGTCGAGGCACTTGCTGTTTTGGGGAGTTGCGAACAGGTCGCAGCAAGGCTGGCCCCACTTCCGAAAGATTCCGTCTGCTACCGCTTGATTTAGAGACCACTCGTGAGGCATGAAGATAGTTCTGCTCAATCTGTCTGCTATGACGTTGGACTTCCCGGGGATGTGCGTTGCTATCAGAAACCATTGAGATGAAATCACCCATTGCCAAAGTCTGAGTGCTTCTCGACAGAGGGGATAGAACTTTGTTCCTCCCTGCTTGTTTATGTACCACACCACAGACATATTGTCCGTCTGAATTGCTATAGTCCCTGTGGGAAGAGAGCTCTGAAGGGCTTGCAACGTCAAAAGCACCGCCCTCATTTCCAGGATATTTATGTGCAGGTGGCATTCTGACTGTTGCCAAGTGCCCTGGACAGTCCTGCCCTGATATTGCCCCCCCCCACCCGATCAGGGAGGCATCCGTTGTGACAGTGGCAACTGGAAGGGGGGGAGAACAAAGGGTCTGCCCTGAAAAAGCTGAGGGGAAACCATCCACCAGGAGAGATGTTTCTTGGAAGATGGGGTTATCCAAATGTTGTGGGTCATTGGTAGCTGTTGAAAAGACCACTGAGAAAAGAGCATCCACTGAAGGAGCCTCATGTGGAAGCGGGCTAATGGAAGTAGAAGAATCGCCGCCGACATGAGGTCCAACACTTTCAATACTCGGTTGACCTGGACTTTGTTGGGCTGAAACAGGGTCTGAACATTCCGCCTTGTGTCTGCCACTCTCTGGGGTGGTAGTGTTGCAGACATTTCTGTGGTGCTTAATACGGCGCCTATAAAGTTTATACATTGACAAGGCAACAACGAGGACTTTGCAAAATTTATAGAAATACCCAGACTGTTGCAAAGCTGAATGGTGTAATCCCTGGCCATTATGAGATCCTGTTTGGTGGTAGCGGAAATGAGCCAGTCGTCTAAGTATGGAAACACCTGGAATCCTTTCTGTCTCAGGCGAGCCGTGACCACGGCCAAACATTTGGTGAACACCCGGGGGGGCTGTGGTGAGACCAAAGGGCAGGGCTCTGAATTGAAAATGACTGACTCCCAGCCGGAAGCGGAGAAACCTCCTGGAGCGTCTGTGTATCTTTATGTGGTAGTACGCGTCCTGGAGGTCTAACGAGCACATCCAGTTGTCTCTGCCCAAAAAGGGTAGAATGGACTGCAGTGTTACCATCCGAAATTTTGTCTTTAGCACAGATTTGTTTAACCTGCTGAGCTCCAAAATAGGTCTCCAGTCTCCTGTCTTTTTTGGTACCAAAAAGAACCTGGAGTAAATTCCGGACCCTAGCTGATCTGCTGGGACTGCCTGGATGACTCTTTTTGCTAATAGCTTTTCTATTTCTAGCTGAGCCAGACCCCTTTGTGCGGGTGGTACATCTGGTAGGGGTTTTGGCGGTTGTACCAGGGGGATGGTAAAGGGGATTTTGTAACCCTCGGATATGATCTTCTGTACCCATGTGTCTTGGAAGAGGGATTGCTAGGCTTCCGGGTACAGAGATAATCTCCCCCCCACTGCCTCCGAAGGCGGACAGTCGGGCAGCTTCTCAGGGATGCTGAAAGGGATGATCAGGAAAAGATTCCCTAGAACCCTGGTTCTGAGGACCCCCTCTGCCCCTGGGGAGGTGTCTGTTATTTCCCCCACTGCATCTAGGGGGAAAATCACCACGTGCGGCAGGAGCGACTCCCTGGGGTTTGCGGAACCACATCTTTCCCCCCTTCTGTCCCTTAGGATAAGGTCTAGAAGGCGTGGAAAAACGGACTCCCACGGCAGAGAGAGTTTTACCATCTTGCTCGCATCTGGTGAGGGTATTCTTCACCTGAGGTCCGAACAATTCCGAACCATCAAAGGGGGTGTTAGTGAAGGACGCCTTGAAGGGATCGGCAAAGTTACAGAGCCGCATCCAAGCGTGACGTCTTAATGCAACGCCTGTACCAGCGGCCCTACTCGCTCAATCGGCTGCATAAGAAATTAGTCGCATGGAGGAGTTAACAATGGATTTCAGGGTAGCCAGCTGAGAGTTTATTTTGTCCTTAAACTTCGCAGCAGAAGGATCCTGTACCGTTTCACCCAGCTCTTTGAGCAAGTCTCTTTGAAGGCAGGTGAAATGACAAATAGTTCAGCGATCGCATAGAAAAGGTCGCTGAAGCAAAGGTCCACTTGCCGTACCTGTCCATGGTCCTGGACTCTTTATTAGGAGGATGAACAGATACAGAAGGATCAGCCAATTCCTTCTTAGTGGCTGCTGCTACCACCATAGCATCAACTGAAACACCTCTGGTGAGAAAGGATTTATCACCTGGTGCAGAAATAAATTTAGAAGGCCTCCTAGGGGTAGGTTCCATTGAATCAGGAGCTGCCCACGCCTTTCTAGCCACTACCTCCATTAGTGGGTCGAAAGGGGGAGACACCCAGGAGGTGGAAGGGCGAGATCCAAAAGCGTCAAGGTAAACAGACTCATCCTCGGAAGGTTTGAGAGTGGACCAATTTCCCCTCTGTCTTAGGATTTCCAGGATGTCTGAAAATGAGACATCCTCAGAGGGGGATCTGGGGGAACCTTCCAACTCAGGTGTCCGACGTGACAGACCCGGGGGAGTCTATGTGCTTCCTCTTGCACTTTCTTTTCCTAGGGGGTTCCCCTGAAACTTCAGGGGAGCCCTCGGAAGAGGAGGAGACACCCAAAGTGGGTAACTCACGCTTTGGATCTCTGCTGACAGGTGCAAGAGAATGGCCAGAGACCGTAACAGGCACTATGGAGGGAGGAGCCGCAGAACTTAACCTTGGAGTGGACACTGGGTTCAGCACACTCCTCATCACCTCGAAGGCTCCCCTATCAGACACCAAAGGTAGCACCGGCTCCGAAGAGACTGGAACCACCCCCGGAGCCAACAGAGAAGGCTCCGAGAATGATGTCGGGGCCGAACTAACCAGAGCCGAAGCTCAGAGAGGGAGAGCGGGGTCGGACAAGGGTCCGATGCCACTCGCCCCCTCGGAGCCGACAATGGAGTCTCGGCGCCCGGACCTCTCCACGGACGGAACCAATGAAGAGGTCGGAGCCGACGACACTGGAGTCGAAGGAGGAAGTATCGGCTCCGACGTAGGCAAGGTCACGGCTCCGAGAAACTCCGGCTCCGAGCTCGAGTGATGAGTCGAAGGAGGAATAGATAATTGTATCGAAGGAGCCACAGTCTGGTGAGGTGGGCTCTGGAGCATTTGGGCCAGTGCCTGAGATTTTAGGAGTCTACTGACCACCCTCTCGATGTCATGGTCATAAAGCCTAGATGACCTCGATGAATGAGTCCTATGACTCCGCTTCGATAAGATCTCGGAGCCGATCTAACGGACTCTAGAGAGGGGGACCTAGAGCGCTTGCGCGCTGGGGTCTGCTCCGATGATGGTTTCAGAGCGGAAACCACTTAGCTCGCCTCGGAGCCAGCCGGAACCGAGGTTGGAGCCATCTCGATAACGCCAGCCCTCGACTCAGAAGCTGGAGCCGAGGGTTTGGCGGTTTTTGATGACTTCCCCGAACCAGACTTGGACGGGGAGTCATCAGGCTTTAACAAGCCCCTTAGAATAAGCTTGTTACGCCTCTCCTGCAGGACTCTTGAACTAAATCCGTGACAAACGGAACAAGAGTCCTGCAGGTGTAAAGGCCCCAAGCAATAGACACAAGAAGTGTGACCGTCTGTCAGAGACATCTTCTGACAGCACGAGTCACACTTCTTGAATCCCGAGACCTTAGAGTCTTTGGACATAGTCTAGACCACAGTAAAAAAACACAGTCAGTCCACACACACACTCAATTTAAAATTAAATATAAAAATAGTTAAGGGAACTGACTAAATCCACACACACAGATAGGAAGGGGTGGGGAAACTGAGGTAAAGCCCGTAGGCCTAAGATAAAAAATTAACTAAAGAAGGGGATTCAAGAATAGGGTAATCAGTAGGGACCTACACAAGGATAACTACTGGGAAAAAACTACCTGAAAACTAGTTCAATGAAGTAAAAACTCCTTACTGACCTGAGCTGGTAAAAAAGACAACCTCGTAGCGAAGCAGCAAACGAGATCTGGGGAGTTAGTGCATGGTATTGTGGGATATAGGGCTGCCTCGAGCCAGTAAAAATAGCTCTCAAGCTATAGTACAGGCAGAGTCAGAGACGAGGATCGGCTCCGAACCCATTCAGCAAGAATGAAGGCGAGATTGACAACTTAACACTGTGCATTAAAGTTTGATTAAAGCTATGTGAAGAAAACAATATATGGTCAACAGAGTACTGAGAATGAGAAGAGATGAAGAGAGATCACAATACTGGCTGTACATAAGTGCACTTGATCCAGCTCATGAGTTATGCCTTTGAGCAACTTCTTTAGCATGCAGGCAATGAACAAGCTATCAAAATCCAGCAAAAATAAGGGAAAGCCAAAGGCTTAAAAGATTGGCACTTCAGAGATTTGGGGACCATCATAACCCCTACAGATGTCAGAACAACTTCACAGGAAACAAGAAAAAGAAAACAATCCTGGCCCAGATACATGTTTTAGGGACACAACAGCCCACTTCTCATGTGTCAGAGGCTCCTGCTAAATCCATCAAGCAAGATGAGCCAGCCACCACACCCTACATCCCAATGCAAGTAGCAAGCACTGCGGCACACATCACTTCTTGATCTTATTCATAGTTATGTGAAGCACAATATAAACACATTGCCAGCTGACAACACCTTGGGGGAAGCAGCAGAGGCAACCACAGTCATACTAAAATATGACCAGCAGCCAAAACCCACCCCACATAGATTCCTACAGTTTACAATGCAGAGTCAGTCCATGGATCACAGTCATCTTTGTCAATACCCACTTTCATAGGGCACTTCCTGTCTTCATAAAGGCAAACCAAGTTAGGCATAGGGTGAGTTTGCAAGTTGAACATCCAACTGTCAATGTTTGCCTTAAAGGAACACAATGCATCATTCTATGTTTTAAATGTACAGGACAATCAAATACCAATGTGGTCCAAAGGTCTGTATGGTAAGAGCAACAATCCAGGAAAACAAAACCAAAACGACCACCAGAGCTGAGGCTTCCAGATTTTTCAATAGTCTTAAAACAACGATAGCAATAAGAAAAATGGATACGCGCTTTCACGTAGCGAACTATGCTTCATCAGATCCCAAATAACAAATCACAAAAGCACAGTTTATATATCATCTCAATAATGGAGCTATTAAAAAATCAATTAAAACAATTGAATAAAACAGTCAGCACTTTTTAAGACTTTTTAACTTTTCTAATACGTCTCGCTCTGTCTCAATGCTTCAAACATCCCAATACGAACTATGAATTTACACCTAGATTTCATGCGACTTGCCAAACGCAGAATTTAGTTTATTTAGCTAACTGCAATGACTGACTGTTTTTATATAGGAAAGACAGTGAAACGTTTAAGGGACAGGATTTATGGTCACCTTTATGACATTAAAAACAGCAATTTACAAAATGCGAAAAAAATGAAAAGACCAATGGTTAGACCACAGCTGAAGAAAAAATGGAATAATCCACGTCAGGAAATAAATCACTTGCAGCTTCACAGTAGTGCCCTTTATAAAACCAAAAGTTGTAACTGAGATGTAGTAGTCAAGGTAAGAAACGGTTCACTTGCAGTTTCACACCACTTTATTAAACAAGAGTAAGCGCTTTCACGATCTAAGTCAGCTGATCGCTTCTTCAGACTCATAAAAACAGTTAAAACATTGGTATTTAAAATATGGTTCAACCAATGAAAACACATATAGAACTATGACATAGACTAATTAAAATTGCATACATCAGCACATTAATTTGCCTTATATTCTGCATAAGATGAAATAAAATATACATATAACAGACACATTTTATGTAATAATCCATATTACTTAATGTTTTAGTGGTCTGGATTTTAAAAAAGGTTTCAAGGAAACAGCATTGTTCAATCCAGGAGACCCATCTGCCTGAAGTGATAAAATCCATCTTTGTTCTGCTTCCTCTACCTTATTCCTTATATCACCTCCCCTCATACTTTTAATTATTATTTCTAAAACCATGAAATTAAAAATATGTTTCCTATCTTCTTCTTCCACATGTTTTGCTAAAGCACTTGTGTCTTTTTTATTTCTTGTATCTCTAAGGTGTTCAAGGATACGTTCCTTTAGACACCTATTGGTTTTGCCTATATAAAAGGCATGACAGACAGTGCAGAAGCTGAAATAAACCAAATTTTGTGTTCTGCAGTCAGCATAAAAATATATATCAATTATAAATCCTAGTGTAGGATGTTTATATGTAGATTTATTATATAAATAGTCACATGCTGTACAATTTCTGCAAGGAAAAGTCCCCTGCCTATCAGATAGGATCATTCTTTCATTGTTTCTGGATTTATAACAGAGTTTCCTTTTTAAGGACCTCTTATTTCTAAAAGAAAAGCTGGGTCTATCTTCTAACAATTCTCTCAAGTCAGGATCCGACAATAAAACATTCCAATTCTTCTCAAAAATATTACAGAACCTTCTGATGTCACTTGAATAAGTTATAGGGAATCTAACTTTAAAATCATGACCTTCCTTGCTTTTAACATCTTCTATAGTATTTGAGAAGAGCGATTTACATCTCCCATCCCTATTTTCAATGGTATATTTAGAGCTTTCATTTATGTCTTTCTTACTATAACCTCTGTTTAAGAAGTGAATGAAGTAAAACACTGGAGTCTGACCACCACAATAAATGGAATAATTTATTTTCGGACAAGCGCTTTCACGTGCATCAAACACGCTTCTTCAGATCCATAACAAATGCATTCAAACAAGCTATATATATATATATATATATATATATATATATATACATATATATATATATATATATATATATATATATATACTAAGCAGCTCTTTTTTAATTAAATAATCAAATAATCAAGCAATCAAACAATTTAAAGTAAAAGCGACATTAAAACAAAACATTGTGTTGAACAGCAAGTTTATATGAAAGCATCAAATAAAGCATCATGAACAGCATCATAAAAAGCCCATAACTGGGGCTTGTAGACAAAACTGTTTATTTAATGTTAACCAGTGTAAGATGATGTATGTGTGATAATTTAAAATCTGTGCGTAAAACCATATATCATGGTCACTTATCATAAAAACTACTAAGGCTTGTGAAAAAGTATACAAAGCACCTGTTCTGACAAGTGGTTCTTTAAAAGCACAATGTATCCGATGTAATGATCAAATAACATATACACAAATAATATATATCATGCCAGCATAAAAAATCTGTAAAGCCTGCCGCCTGAAGAATGCGATCATTAAAATCAAGTGTCGATGATCACAAAATATGAAAAAGTTGGGACAGATATTAATATAAATATTGTTTAAAAACATGTGTCTCTAAAACCTCTTCTAACACGAGGAATAATCTTCTCCTTCTCAAGTGAATAAAGCGCTTATGCGTATGGAAAAATGCCACTGAATAAAGTAATGTGAATAAAAATAGTACAAGTTAAAATTATAAGTTAAAAATAGATTCGGAGCACATGATCCACTGCATAATAAATGTTCCGCTAAGTGCAAACCAAAATAAAATCAATATCTGGACAAATAACCACAGACACAAAAATTAATAAATATTAATGAATATGAAAAAAACAGCAATGCATGGCCATGTGAGTCAATATCAAAATATATGAAAAACATTGCTCACGATGTGACAGATGCACGGATAGCAGAGCTAGTAGGACCTACACCTTCGTTTACTTATCGCAACAGCAAAAATTTAAGTAGGTTATTGTGCATTGAACCACCTAATTCAAACAGGAGATCTAGAGCCCACAATGACAAGAGATTAGGTACATTTCCCTGCACAAAATGCAGTATATGTATTATGATCACGACTGATCAATTATTTGAACATCCTACTTTAACTTTCAAGTTCGAACCACATTTTTTTGCTACCTGTGATAAGAACTTGATATACTTGGCTAGCTGCCAAACATGCAGAGCCTTTTACGTAGGAATGACAACCAGGACTCTGAAAGAAAGGCTACAGGAACACGTCCATGATATAAAGAAATGTGATATTAAAAACGCCCTGGCCAAACATATCATGAACAATTTAGGACACTCTTTTGTTTTCAGAGTGCTACAGATCGTTACACCCTGTACTAGGGAGGGAGACATCTTTAATGATCTAGAGCAAGTTGAGCTTTCCTGGATTTTCAAACTTAAGGCTCAATATGACCCAGGTTTAAACCAGTACGTGAGTGTAAGGGCTCCACTGAAAGCACGCAGTGCTAAGTGAAGATCCTTTGTGAAGATACTGAATGCACAATACACTTTCTATTAGGCACCTTAATAGTAGTAATGTGCCTTACATGTTAAGCATATTCTGTTGAATAATGGTAGTGGCTCACCTATTCACATTAAGCATAGAACATCTACTGCTTTCCTGTTCTGGATATGCACATATTTGCATTTTATTTTTTATTTTATTTCATCTTCATTATTTTCACCTTTATCTAACGTATATGTGCTTTAATATTCAATATGATGTTTGAAACACAGTCTTTTATGTATATTTATATTTCAGCGATTTGAGCATTTGTATCTCGTATTCACATTTTTATCAGATTATTTACAAATTTATTAATCACAATTTGCCAACTGGTACATGAATTTGCTCACTTAATTGATTATTTGCTTCTTCGTTTATTTCTGTTCATCTACATCAATATTTATTTAATTAATTTATTGTTGTCATGTTGAGGTTCTCAGTTTTACAGTTGCTTCATACAAGTACGTTTTTTATACATACATATTTATATATATATATAGTACGAGAATTTTTATATACACATTCGTTAGGTTTTATTATTTTCATAATTTTTCACATCGTGAGCAATGTTTTTCATATATTTTGATATTGACTCACATGGCCATGCATTGCTGTTTCTTTCATATTCATTAATATTTATTAATTTTTGTGTCTGTGGTTATTTGTCCAGATATTGATTTTATTTTGGTTTGCACTTAGCGGAACATTTATTATGCAGTGGATCATGTGCTCCGAATCTATTTTTAACTTATAATTTTAACTTATACTATTTTTATTCACATTACTTTATTCAGTGGCGTTTTGCATTCTCCATACGCATAAGCACTTTATTCACTTGAGAAGGAGAAGATTATTCCTCGTGTTAGAAGAGGTTTTAGAGATACATGTTTTTAAACAATATTTATATTAATATCTGTCCCAACTTTTTCATATTTTGTGATCATTGACACTTGATTTTAATGATCGCATTCTTCAGGCGGCAGGCTTTACAGATTTTTTATGCTGGCATGATATATATTATTTGTGTATATGTTTATTTGATCATTACATTGTGCTTTTAAAGAACCACTTGTCAGAACAGGTGCTTTGTATACTTTTTCACAAGCCTTAGTAGTTTTTATGATAAGTGACCATGATATATGGTTTTACGCACAGATTTTAAATTATCACATATACATCATCTTACACTGGTTAACATTAAATAAACAGTTTTGTCTACAAGCCCCAGTTATGGGCTTTTTATGATGCTGTTCATGATGCTTTATTTGATGCTTTCATATAAACTTGCTGTTCAACACAATGTTTTGTTTTAATGTCGCTTTTACTTTAAATTGTTTGATTGCTTGATTATTTGATTGCTTGATTATTTAATTAAAAAAGAGCTGCTTAGTATATATATATATATATATATGTATAGCTTGTTTGAATGCATTTGTTATGGATCTGAAGAAGCGTGTTTGATGCACGTGAAAGCGCTTGTCCGAAAATAAATTATTCCATTTATTGTGGTGGTCAGACTCCAGGGTTTTACTTCATTTATTTACTTTTCGTGTTTTTTGGAGCAGACCTTCAGGTAACAGCGACTTTGTGTCTTCATCTGTTTAAGAAGTCTTTCTCTAATATAGTCATTGTCTTCACAAAGCCTTCATCTGTATTATGTAAGCGGCTTATTCTCATATATTGTCCTTTCACTACATTTTTATGTACAAATGTTGGATGCATACTAGTCTTATGTAAGATACTATTTCTCCATGTAGATTTTCTATACATCCCTGTTGTAAGTTCATCTAACGCTGTCTTCTTAACCAAAACATCTAGGAACTCAATAGAGTCCCTGGAACGTTGACTAGTGAATCTTAAAAATTCAGTGGTGCTATGTAAGTACTCCACCATCTCTTGCAACTCTTCACTAGTACCATCCCATAACAGGAAGACGTCATCTACAAAACATATATACCATACAATTTTGCCAGCATATTTATTGCTAGCATTTTAATACATGATCTTTTTCCCATGCAGCCAATGCTAAGTTGGTGTAGCTGTTAGCACAAGCCGTGCCCATTGCTACACCAACTTTCTGTAGATAAAACTTGTCATTGAATATAAAGACATTATTTTCTAGGACAATATCAAGCAACTCACATATCAAATTAATCTTAGTGCTTTGAAAAACTTGTTTCAAGGTCAGAATATCACGTATTTTCTCAATACCCCATTTATTCGGTATCACTGTGAACAGTGAAGTGACATCCATTGTCACAAACATATAATTTCTATTAATATTCCTGGTCTTATTATATAACAGTCGCAGAAATGCCTTTGTATCCCTTAGTATAGTCTCACATGATTTTAAGACTATTTGTAAATTATGTTGAATATAAATTGAGATGGCTTCTGTGGACCATCCTTTACTGGATACAATACGTCTCATAGGGGGCTGTGTGATGTCTGTGAATTTTAGGTAGACCATAAATAATGGGTATAGTTGGATGTTCTATCTGAAAGTAGTCAAACAATTCCTCTGATACTTAATTAGTAATCAATAAATCAAAAATATATACAGATATCCTGTCAATTATACCTTGTACTGGTCTCTCATTTAGTTCAACATAAGTATCTGTATCATTCAAAAGTTCCATCATTTTCTTGTAATAAAAAACCTGATCCATTACTACTACACTGCCTCCCTTGTCAGCGGGCCTAATTTCAATGCTGTGAGAATCCTTTAGTTCTGACAGTGCTTCAGTTTCTGATTTACTCAAGTTATAAAATCTAGGTGGAAGATTTTTAGCATGCATCTCTCTAATTTCATGCTCACACACATTAGTGAAAGTTTCAACTGTGGGATGTATCTTGGGTACAAAGGCACTAGGTTGTTTAAACGTATTATCAAATACATTTCTTTTAAACAATGTTTTAAGTGTTAGGTTACGAGAAAATAACTTCAGCTCTTTTAATAAATCAGTTAATACTGTTTTCTGTGCTGGAATAAAGTTCAGGCCTCAATTTAACAACGAGGCTTGTGCATCAGTTAAAGAAAAGCTAGATATATTAATTACCAAGTTTTTTGTTGGTTCTTGCTCCTGGTGTTCATATATGCAGGAGTCACTCGTTCTCTCTGCAGTAATCGCATTCTCCCTCTTAGATTCCTGCTGCTCGACCTGTCCCTTATTGGCAGCGCCTTCTTTAACACAAATGGAAGGATTGAGGTTTGTGTAGCTTCCTTTTGCTCCAAAAAATCTACTGAATCAGAATTAACACTGGAATCCATCCTTCTATTAGTGCAAGCCATTTGGAAAGTTTCTTTTGCCATTCCACCATTTTCAAATGTGGGAGGTTCTATACATACTCTCTGTGCTGACATCACTGTTCTCACAGGGATTCTGATTTAAAGAGGCAGTACTATGCATATTTGAATTTTCAGATATCTGTACTGTAATCATTTTTTCTACATTTTCTGTACTCACAGCTGTTCTTCTTGGCCATGAAAAGACCTCTTTACATTGAAAGTCATTGAGGTCCCTTTGCAATTTTTTAGTTATAGTATTCTGCAACCTCTTATCATAGCCCTGTATATTGTCAGCAAGTTCATCTAATTTACTGCCTAGTACCTCTACTGGAAAATTATTAGTCAGTTGTTCTTGTAGCCTCTATCTCATCGGCTAGCTCTTTTTCTTGTGGTTTAAACAATTCTACAAGCAAATGCATATAATCATAGATAAGCTGTAAATTTAAATTCTGCCATTTTTGAAGTAATTCAGGGTAGGTCTCACCATAAGTAGGCATATTTAACACTCTGAGACCTCTCAGCACTATTTTATATTTCCATGATGCTTCTAGATGAAACCTTTGCCACTGTAGCCTTTTAAAGCTATACAACTTATTCTCCAGATCTCTATACAGTTCAGTGAACTTCTTATGCGTATCATAGTCCATTTGTTCTCTTTCATTTACTGGAAAAATAGGGTTTAGCATCAAGGGGTTGGAACATATATGTAGTAGTCCAACTAGTCGTTCACATTGATTCTTATTGTTGTCATTATCGTCAGCCATGTCCCAGCTTTTAAATACAGTCCAAGAAACACGTGAAAGAAAACAAAAGCTGGATAAACGCCCGGTATACATAATATATATAAGAGATAAAAAAGACACAAGTGCTTTAGCAAAACATGTGGAAGAAGATAGGAAACATTTTTAATTTCATGGTTTTAGAAATAATAAATAAAAGTAAGAGGGGAGGTGATATAAGGAATAAGGTAGAGGAAGCAGAACAAAGATGGATTTTATTACTTCAGGCAGATAGGTCTCCTGGATTGAACAATGCTGTTTCCTTGAAACCTTTTTTTAAAATCCAGACCACTAAAACATTAAGTAATATGGATTATTACATAAAATGTGTCTGTTATATGTATATTTTATTTCATCTTATGCAGAATATAAGGCAAATTAATGTACTGATGTATGCAATTTTAATTAGTCTATGTCATAGTTCTATATGTGTTTTCATTGGTTGAACCATATTTTAAATACCAATGTTTTAACTGTTTTATGAGTCTGAAGAAGCGATCAGCTGACTTAGATCATGGCGCTTACTCTTGTTTAATAAAGTGGTGTGAAACTGCAAGTGAACCGTTTCTTACCTTGACTACTACATCTCAGTTACAACTTTTGGTTTTATAAAGGGCACTACTGTGAAGCTGCAAGTGATTTATTTCCTGATGTGGATTATTCCATTTTTATCTTCAGCTGTGGTCTAACCATTGGTCTTTTCATTTTTTTCGCTTGAGGTGTATACCAGGCATTTATCCAGCTTTTGTTTTCTTTCACAAATTTACAAAATGCGTTAGCAAAACACATTGTTGAACACAAAACACACACTTTCAGTTTTATGGTTTTGCAGCTTTCACGAAGTAACATCAGGAAGGATAATACGAATAATTTTTTAGAATAGCTTGAACTAAAATGGATCTTGAGACTTCAGGCACATTTGTATACAGGACTAAATGTAGCTGTCTGTATAAAACTTGAGTTGGCAGCGAGACGTATTAGAAAAGTTAAAAATTCTTAAAATGTGGTGACCATTTTATTTGATTGTTTTAATTTAGTTTAATTTAATGATTTTATTGCCTAGTTAATTGTTTAATTAATTGATTGATTAATAGCTCCATTACTGAGATGATATATAAACTGTGTTTTTGTGATTTATTTGGGATCTGATGAAGCATAGTTCACTACGTGAAAGTGCTTATCCATTTTTCTTATTGCTATCGTTGTTTTAAGACTATTAAAAAATCTGGAAGCCTCAGCTCTGGTGGTCATTTTGTTTTTGTTTTCCTGGATGTTTTATATGTAATAAGAAGTTATGTACCTACCATAACGTTCCATGTTAGTTGTCTTCTCTCGCCTTCTTTCTTGCTTGATGGGTTCCTCGGCTCGGCACTGCTTTAGCTCGAGAACTCCTTTTACCAGCTCGAGGCAGCCCCATATCCCATGATGCAAGGCAGGAAGTACCCAGATCTCGTTTGTTGACAAAAGGGCAATAACACCAAGCATAAACAATACTTCCCAAAGGAAGAAGAAACTTACAGATGGAAAAAAGGACCAGGTCTAATGGTCTTTAGCATTATAGTTTCTTATACAAGGTCTGTCAGGCCAGGGGAAGGAGAAGAAGGCGAGAAGACAACTAACATGGCGTTATGGTAGGTACATAACTCTTAATGTTAAGTTGTCAATCTCGCCTTCATTCTTGCTTGATGGGACCGCGTCCCTAGCACCTCTATCCTGGGTGGCTCAATGGAACAAACTCTTGAGGACTGTAGAGCCAAAACTGGCTCTGTCCCTGGAGGCCAAGTCCAATTTGTAATGGGAAACAAACGTGTGAGGAGTGGCCCAAGTGGCGCTGCACAAATAGTGTCTAAAGGTAGTCTAGCTTGAAGGCTGTAGAAGTAGCTAAACTCCTAGTTGAATGTGCTTTAGGTTTTGAGCACAGCTGTTTTCCCCTGATCGTAAATTTCAGTGATGACCGAAGAAAGCCATCTGGACAAAGTCACTTTAGAAACAGGAAGGCCTTTTTATTATCCATAGGAAACAAAAGTTGATCAGATTTCCTAAATTTTTTGTTCTGTCCAAATAATATCTAAGCTGACGGTGGACATCAAGATAATGTAGCTTTTGTTCAGCTCTATCTGAATAGTTAGGAAAAATACAGGAGATCAATGGATTGATTCAGATTGTTTTTTAGCGACCTTAGGTAAAAATGATGGATTAGTTCTCAAAGATACTCTGTCTTTGTGAAAAGTCAAATAGAACAGAAAGAGCATGAAGTTCAGACACCCTCCTGGCAGATGTAATAGCCACTAGGAATAAAGTTTTCCAAGAAAGATATTTCAGGAACAAGAAACAGCTGGCTCAAAGGGGAAGAATCAAGGATGTCAGCACTAAATTTAAATCCCACTGAGGAGGAGGATTCCTGATTGGAGGCTTTAGTAGGAAAATCCCTTTCAAAAAGGCCCTGCAGAGTCTATGGGACATAATATTATGATCTGCTATCCCGACATGAAAATTAGAAATAGCAGCCAACTGAACTCTGACTGTGGAAGAAGAGGAGCCTGCATGGAAAATCTCTGCTAAGAAGTCCAGAACTGCCTGAACAGGGGCAGTAAAAGGATCAATATTTTGGGCCTTAGCCCAATAAGAGAAACGTTCCATTTGCTTGTGTAAATCCTCCTGGTAGAGGATTTTAGTGAAGCTATAATATCTCTAACTGGGTTAGAGATCAAAGGAAGCCTGGCTAAGGAAGGAAGTGGAGCAACCATGCTGTGAGGTTGAGAGAAGGGATTGACCGGTGCAGCTGACCGGATTGGTGAATCAGTAGATCTGGCACTGGGTCCAGATGCCACGGCTGCACCAAAGGTGGCGATGGAGGAAGCAGGAACCAAACTTGTCGAGGCCAGTAAGGGGCAATGAGAATCAATTTGGCTCTCAAAGCGGTAGCTTTCTGGATCACCTGAGGGATCAGAGGAAATGGAGGAAGGCATAAAGAAGTCCCTGGGGCCAATCCTGGGTCAGAGCGTCTCTGGGGGATGGCCTGATAGAGGAAGAGGCTGAAGAAGTCTGGACATTTGCTGTTTTGGGGAGTAGCAAAAGATCGCAACATGGACGACCCCATTCCAGAAAAATCTCTTCCGCTATGGATTGCTTGAGAGACCACTGTGAGGCATGAGAATAGCTCTGCTCAATCTGTCCGCTATAATGTTGGTTTTCCCAGGGATATCGTTGCTACCAGAAACCGATGAGAGGAGATCGCCCATTGCCATAGTCTGAGCTTCTCGACACAAGGGTAGGACTTGGTTCCGCCCTGTTTGTTGATATACCAAACTACAGACATGTTGTCTGTGTGGACTGCAATTGTCCCTACGGGAAGAAAGTCGTTGAGGGCTTGCAACGTTAAAAGCACTGCTCTCATCTCCAGGACATTTATGTGCAGATGGTACTCGAGCGGTTGCCACGTCCCATGAACCATCCTGCCCTGATAATGACCCCCACCCGATCAGGGAGGCATCCGTGGTGACAGTGGCTATCGGGACGGAGGTACAAAGCACCTGCCTTGGTGAACCTGAGACGATGTGATCCACCAAGCAAGATGTTCTTTGCATGTTTGTGTCACCAGAATCTGGTGACGCATTGGGAGTTGCTGGTATGACCACTGTGTGAACAGCATCCACTGAAGGAGGCGCATGTAGAATCGAGCCAGGGGAAGAAGAGTGATGGCGCAGCCATAAGACCTAATACCTTTAGAACCATTCTGGCCTGTACCTTTTGCTGGCCAGAATGATCCTGACATGAGTCTGAATGTCTGAAACTCTTTGTTCTGTAAGGGTAGCTGACATCCGAACAGTGTTTAAGTTTAGCCTATGAAGGTAATAGACTGGCAGGGCGATAAGGATGACTTTTCGAGTTGACTGAGATGCCCAAATGAGAACAAAGGTCTATTGTGTAATCCCTGGCTTGTATAAGCTGATGCCTGGTGGTGGCTGACAGGAGCCAGTCGAAACACCTGGAATCCTTGGCGTCTCAGGTGAGCCGTGACCACTGCCATGCATTTGGTGAACACTCTGGGGGCTGTAGTGAGACCAAAGGGCAGGGCTCTGAACTGGAAATGACTGGACCCCAGCGGAGAAATCTCCTGGAGCGTCTGTGAATTTTGATGTGATAGTACGCATCCTGAAGATCTATTGAGCACATCCAGTTGTCCTTCTGTAAGAAGGGCAGAATTGACTGAAGAGTGACCATTGAATCTTGTCTTCCTGACAGACTTGTTGAGTCTGCTGAGATCCAATATTGGTCTCCAGTCTCCCGTCTTTTGGGGACCAAAAAGAACCTTGAGTAGATTCCGGCTCTGAATGGTCTATTGTGACTGGCTGAATGGCTCTTTTGCAGTAGTTTTTGCGATCTCTAACTCTGCAATGTCCCTTAGACCGGTGGTACATCTGGAAGGGAACTTGAGGGGGGACTTTCCTCGAAAGGAATTATGTAACCCTTGGATATGATCGACTGTACCCATCTGTCTTGAGTGAGGGAATGCCAGGCTTCTGGGTACAGTGATAATCTTCCCGACTGCCTCCAAGGAGGGACAGCAACACCTCAGGGATGCTGAAAAGGCTTTTCAGGAAGAGACTCCCTGTTGCCCTGGTTCTTCGGACCCCTCTGCCTCTAGGCGGCGTCTGTTGTTGTTACCCCTCTGCCTCTAGGGGTAAACTGACCACGTGAAGGCGTGACTCCTTGGGATTTCGGAACCACATCTTCCCACCCTTCTGTCCTTTGGGATAAGGCCTAGAAGGGGTGGAAAACGGACTCCAACAGCAGAAAGAGTCTTGCCGTCCTGCTCACACCTGGTCAAGGTTTCCTTCACCTGAGGGCCAAACAAAGCTGACCCATCAAAGGGAGAATTTGTGAAGGGCCTTAAAGGATCCATAAAATCACATAGCAGGCTTGGCGTCTAAGAGCCACACCTGTGCCATCAGCAGCATAAGATATTAGCCGCATGGAGGAGTTAGCAATGGAATTGAGGGTTCCTAGCTGCGAAGCAATCTTTTCTTGGGCCCCTGCAGCTGTAGGATCCTGAACTACTTCTCCCAGCTCCTTCAGGATATCTCTCTGGAGTCTGGTGAAGTGACAAAGATAATTCAGCGAAAGCAAGGTCGCTGAGGAAAACATCCGCTTGATCCATGGTCCTAGAGTCCTTATTAGGAGGATGGGATCTGCAAGTTCCTTTTTGGTGGCAGCCACCACCATGGCATCAGCGGGGACACCCTTTGTAAGGAATTGTTTGTCACTAGGGGCAGTTATAAATTTAGAAGGCCTCCTAGGGACTGGCTCTACAGAGTCAGGAGCTGTCCACGCCTTTGCTATAACCTGCATAAGGGGTCGAAGCGGAGACACCCAGGAGGTGGAGGGCCGAGATCCAAACGCCTCTAGGTATACTGACTCATCCTCAGAGGGATTGTTGGAGGGCCAGTTTCCTCTGTTTCAGAAGTTCTAGGATGTCTGAGAAGGAGACATCCTCGATCTAGGGGATCCCTCTGACTCATCAAAGTCAGTATCCAAGTGACAGACTCAGGGAGTCTACATGCTTCCTCTTACAAGTCCTCTTCCTAGGAGGATCTCCCGAAACATCAGGAGAATCCTCGGAAGAGGGGAAATTCAATGGGGAAACCTGAGGCGGAGGATCTCTGGGTCCTGTAGCAAGAGAAGTGGCAGAGATGTCAACAGGTACAATAGAGGGAGGAGCTACGGAAGAGACTGCTGACTGATACCAGTGGCCAGTACACTCTTCATCACCTCGAATGCTCCCTCCCAGGCAGGTCCGAGAGACCCGCTCCAAGAGCTAGGAACTCAGGGGCCACCGAAAGGAAGTCTCCGAGGCAGATGTGCTCCAAGGGGAAGGACAAGGGTCCGATGCCACTCACCCCTCGGAGGAGACCATTCGACCACCGAATCCTCTAAAGAAGAGTAGGGGCTGAAGGAACAGAAGGGGTATCCGTCCTCCAGCCGTAGCAGTAACCCTGCCCGAAGACTCCAACTCCAAACTCTGGGGTAGAGTTGAAGGAGGAACTGTAACGGGTGGACCAACAGTCTGCTGAGACGGACTGTGTAGCATTTGGGCCAGTACCTGTGACTTGAGCAATCTACTGACCACTCTCTCTAGGTCATGGTCTGACAACCTGGGCGACCTTGAAGATCGGCTCCGATGGCTCCGATAGAAGAGGGGAGGGCTCCAAGGAAGGAGACCTCGATCTCTTCCTGGAATGGGTCATCGGAGCCGATATTATTGATCCTGTCGGCACCGATTTCTCGAGCCGATGTATCGGCTCCAGCCGGGCCGATACAGCCACCAAATAACGGTGTCGGAGCCGATCGGGCCGACACCGATGCCTGTGCCACATGGGTGTCGGAGCCGGAACCGACCCCACAGTGGTCAGATTCGCACCGATAGCCATCGGCGAAGGTTTAGTAGATCCAGAATCGGCTCCAGCCGATCTCGACTCTATCTGGTCGCGAGGCCACAGGCTTAGAACCAGAAGCCTGGGTCTTGGCAGATTTTGTTGATTTTGTGGGGCCGACTTAGCGGAGAGCCCTCCGGCTAAGAAGACCCTCAGAATCAACTTATTCTTCTCTCCTGCAGGACTCTCTGGCTGAAGGAATGACAAATAGCACAGGAGTCCTGCAGGTGAAGAGGGCCTAAACAGTACAGGCAAGTGTGACCGTCTGTCAGAGACATCTTCTGACAGCACGAGTCACACTTCTTAAAACCTGAAACCTCTCTTTAGACATGGTGCCCAAAACACACACACACCAGTCCAATTAAATTAAATTAATCCCAAAAGGATATAGTAAATTAAACCAACACACACACCCTAACAGGGGGATGGGAAAGGAAATTAACTGACTAAAAAAATTTAAAAGAGACAGGGATTTCTGTCAGAAAATTAAGTTTAAAGTTAAACTATCAAATATAAAAAGTTTTAAGTAAAAGGGGCTTAAAAGTCACAAAGTGAATTACTTACCAGGAGCTGGTAAAGAGAAGACCTCCCAAGCGAAGCGAGATCTGGGTACTTCCTGCCTTGCATCATGGGATATGGGGCTGCCTCGAGCTGGTAAAAGGAGTTCTCGAGCTAAAGCAAGTGCAGTCGGAGCCGAGGATCGGCTCGAACCCATCAAGCAAGAATGAAGGCGAGATTGACAACTTAACATTGAAAGATTATCCCAGTCATGAGGGAAGTGCTAATTAATATGTACTATCTGTTTTCTGGAAGTGTAAGAGATCAAGGAGGTTTAGGCTGTAACAGCACAGAATGATGCACACAAATCATCATGCAGCAAGCACAGGGTCTTTAGTTTGGCATTTTGTTTTTCATTTAAAAACCTCTGGGATCTTTCTAGGTGTGTTTTAGATAGACACATACTAAAAGGGCATTATATTCTATAACTGGCATGATCAGGTTATGGTACATAGAATGATAACTTTTGACCTGGATGAGGTACCCTTAGTTATTAACTGGGCTAGACAGAAGGATTCCCCGCCTACTGATGCTACAGAATGTTAAAAGGATAGGGAGTGGTCTACAAAAATGCCAAGCTCTCTGATGAACAAATCACTCTGGAATGGTGTACAGTATATACTGTAAGCAGTTGTGATTTTTTTTTGTCAACCATGACAGTGGCACACTTCTTTGTATTTCAAGAATTTATATGGTTTACATTTGTTGTAGTTTATGTGGCATCAGACTATGAGTCAGACAACACCCAGGTTGCAGACATTAGCAAATTTAGTTAGCCATACATATGGGTTAGTGGTTTGGAGATAGGATGATGATGAACAAGAAGTGTTCCAGTACATACCTCTAAGGACCACCACTATCCCACTTTTTCACTTTCCAAGGTGGCATCTGATAATAACAAAGGACAGTTGTGTACACGTACCATAAATGTAGATGTTAGAGTGTATTCATTGTTGCAGTCCTGAGTATTCGGATTTCCTGCCATGAAAGACCTCAGCCGACCCAACTACCACAGAAAGTTCTTTCTGGCTCTCACATTGCGGATGCCCTGAAAAATTGCTTGAAGACAAAGCAATGTTCTATTGTCCTGAGGGCCTGCAACTCAGAGACCCTCCTGGCTGAAATAATAGAACTGTTTCCATGTCAGGAACTTTAGGTTCGCAGAAAATTCTGGCTGAAAGTGGGCAAGGTCAGTTTCTCGATCACAAAATTAAGGTCACAGGAGGAGGTGGTTTCCTTCTGGGTGGTCTAATGTGGATTACTCCCCTAAGAAACTGCTTTAATAGCGGATGGGAGAAAGGGGAAAGTGACAGGGCCCATATGCAGAGATGGCAGAAGCATGGAATTTAATGGAGGAATGAGATAGTCCCTGATTCAGAAGGCCAGTCAGGTATTCCAGGATGCTGGAAACATGCTGATCTGGGATCTAGGTGGTGATCTTTGCACCAAATACAGGATCTTTTCTTAGTTGAGTATGACTTCCTGGTGCTAGGCCTTCTAGATTCTTTGAGAATGTCTAGCACTTGTTTACTTAGGCCAACACCATTGTGTTTTTGTGGGACCATCCACACTGCAAGGTTGAGGGTATGCAGATTAGGGTGTACAATGCTCCCCTCATTCTGGGTGAGGAGATTTCCTCTCTGACGGAGTAGCCATGGGCTCTGGTTGGTAAGTTTGAAGAGGAGGGGTTACCAATGTTGTCTGGGCCAGTCCGGAGCTATAAGACTTGCTTCTTGGGCCCTCTTCTCTTATCGTGAATAGAACCTGAGGAAGGGGTATGGGAGAAATGAATACATGAAATGCTTTGTCCAAGGGAAGGAGAAGGCCTCTGTTTTCCAAGCTGCCTCTTGTTTGCTCTTGGTACAAAATTTTTGCAGGTGTGTATTCTTTTTGGGTGCAGAGAGGTCCAGCTGTGGATTTCCCCATGTTCAAGTTGTGGACTGGAAAATTTTTGGGTGCAGATGCCACTCATGAGGGTCCATCAAGTTTCTGCTGAGATGATCTGCCAGAGCATTTTGAACTCCTGGAAGGTAGTGTGCTATCAGATGTAAGCCCATAGACTGAGGTGTTTCCCAGATTTGTATTGCTAGATGGCACAGCGGGTAAGAATTGGTCCCTCCCTGTCTGGTTACCATACCACATAAATGTGGTATTGTTCATCTCGATAAACATGACACCTGGTGTCCATTTTTCCTTGAAGATTAATATGCCCTTTAATACTGCCACGAGTTCCTTTCAGTTAATGTGTCTGTCCTAGGATCTGGAATCCCACTTCTCCTAGGTTTGGAGACTCTGGAAGAGAGCCCCCCATGCCGTCTCCGAGGCATCTGTGATTAGGGTTTGAGTCTGAGGGGAAATTTTGAAGGCGAGCCCCTGATTCTGGGAGCAAGTTTGCGTCCACCATGCAAACTGTTTTGATGCATCGGATCAGAGGGTTCTTGGTCTATACGGACTGTGAGCTCTGGCACCAGACATTCTTCAGGTACCACTGGAGCTTCTTCATGTGCAGTTTGGCAAGGGGAACCATGAGGATGCATAAGGCCATGTGTCCCAGGGCTTGAATAAAGTCATTTGCTGAGATGCAAATTCTCAATTGGAAGAAATCTGCCAGGAAGGAGACTTTTCTGGAGGAAGGAAGGCTTTTTGAATAGAGAAGTCCAGAAGTGCCCTCAGGAAGAAAATCTTTTTTTGTTGGTGAAGTGTGGGATTTCTGTAGGTTCACTGTGAACCCCAGTGAGGAAAGGAGATCCTGGGTGAATTTGAGGTCCTTGAGGAGCTTGGCCAGATCTGTGGCCTGTATGAGGCAGTCATCCAGGTAAGGACAGATTTGTATTCCCCTGCTCCTCCAGAAGTCTATTGTTGGTGCAAGGCACTTTGTGAACACTCTTGGTGCTGTAGATAAGCCAAAGGGCAGTGCAGAAAATTGATAGTGACTGGATCCAGCCCTGAAGCGAAGAAAGCTTCTGTGCGACTCCTAAATAGGGATTTGCAAACAAGCATCTTTTACGTCTAGAGAGACCATGAAGGCATGGGGGGATATCATGGGCAGCAATTTTTGGAGGGTTAACATTCTGAACTTGGGCACAAACAGAAACTGATTGAGGTTGGACAGATCCAAGATGGGGAGCCATAAGCCTTCCTTTCTGGGGACTAGGAAGAGCCTGGAAGAGAATTATTTTCTCTTCTTGGCAGTGGGAACTGGTTCTACTGCTCCCTGCAAACACAGTACCTGGATTTGAGCAAAGGCCTCTGTTTTATGATTTTGCGGGACACCTGGATAACCTGAGTATTTTAAATGCTCTTTGAAAGTGTATCTGTAGCCATCTGCAATAATGTCTAGAACCCATCTGTCCGAGGTTCTAGAACTCCCTTGCTTAGGTGCCTCTGAGGCGCATTGTCTGCCCCTTTATGAATGTTGCCACTGTCTGCGTGGCCTATTCCTTTAATGTTTCCTCTGCCTACTCCTAAGCTGGGTGGGAAAGGACCAGTGTTGACTGGAAAATTTCTGCTGAACCTGGCAGACTGTACCTGGAGGAAACCTTTTACTGTCTACACAGACTTAGCCTCGTCTTCCATCTATTTAAGGACTTATCCTGCCTAGAACAAGAATAGAACCTCCTTGTCAAGGGGGGCATCTAACAGGCTAGACTTGACATATTCTGGTAGAGTTTGTTCTAGGAGCCAAGCATGTCTCCTAATATCTGATGCAGTAGTAGCTGCTCTGCAAGATGCTTCCACAACATTATAGCCACAATGGAGGGAATGTTTAGCTACCTGAGCATTGGAATGACAGAGGTCAAAGTCAATTCTTTTGTGAGGGCTTTGTCCTCAAGGATGGAGACCTTTTGATTAAGCTGTTCTAGTATAGTCTGTTGGTATTTAATCATAAGAAATTGCCAATTTAGGGCCCTCGTGGCAAGGGTGGCGTATGTATAAACCTTCTTGTCAAACCTGTCAAGGGCCCTGCTCTCTTGTCTGTAGGAAGTGGGTTCCTAGAGGAAATGGCTCTGGCTCCTTTTTGTCCTGCAGTGATAACTTCAGGGTCAGCAGTAAGATTCTGAAGAGATATTTGTGGGAATCTTGGACCCTGTAAAACCTGTCTGGCTTATGAGGGACAGGTGGGAGGGAGTTAAGTTTAAAGGAAGATTACTGGAAGACATCTTCCACTACTCCCAGAATGGAGTGGAACAGCCAGTGGCTTATGTTCAGGTAAATCCAGGAATTTCCTAACCTCTTTTTTTGTCTGTGGGTATTCCTGGGCTTCCCACTGAAAATGTTGCCTCATGGCATGGAGGGTCTCTCCAAAAGTAAAATCTTCAGGAGGTGAAGCTAAAGGGAGGATTTCCTCAGAGTCTGAGTCCTCTCAGGAGTTAAAGGAGGGGCCCTCCTCAGAACCAGAGTTCTCAAGTTGAGAGTCTTCCTCAGAAGGGATGGGATCCAGGGAAATTACTTGAGGATCATCTCTGTTTGGTTTCCTAGGAGAAGTAATCCCTGGATCTTGCCTTGATATTACAATGGACAGCAGGTTCTCTGCTAACCTGATTAAATCCTGCTATGACCCCTGAGAAATGCAGCCTGAGGACCTGACTGAAGGTCTGTGGACAGTGGCTTTCTTTGGGGTGGCTAAGGCCTTAGGCCCAAGAGTAAATGTGCCAGGACTGGTGTAGGCCAAGACCTGGTTGCAGAATCTCCAGACGGACCTTGATCCTCGGAAGCCAACGACTACAGAGCAGCCCTGGACCTGACCAACGAGCCAATGTCAGAGGCTTGTATAGCAGTGGATGGAGTCAATGGCATGTTGGACTCCGAAAGGGTCTCAACAGATGCTTGAGTTACTGGATCAGAAAAAGAAGGGGGCTGCAAAAGTGCCTCACCTTGTTCAACAATCACAAGCCTGGAGGGAGAAGCAGGGGGTGATTGATTATTGCCCAATGACCTAAACTTTTGTTTATTTTCTTTCTTTTGCTTAGGCAGGTTGGATTCAGTACAACTGACAGACACCATGGAAGGCAAGCAAGAAGATTGTTGGCTAAGGAATCTAGCGAGAAACTCAGCCCTATGCCTAACTGTTTCTAGTATTGAAACATGAACAAAACCAACAACCAATGAAGTCGTGACCTGGACCTAGGCAAATAACGTACTTGAATACAGCTTCAGGCTCTGCAGCAAGAAAAGACTGGTATCATAACACAAGCTGGCTACCTTTATAACTGAATGTACTGACGTCAGTCAGGGCGTCTGGGAGCCAGAAAGAAATTTCTCTGGTATATGGGCTGGCCAAGGGCTTTCACGGCAGGAAATCCTAATAGTCAGGACTGCAACAGTGAAACACAAAGAACATCATATATTCTGTCAGCCAGTTTGCTATCCATTGTACAACACAGGGGTCTATATTTAAGTCTCTAAGCTTGTTTACAATTCCAGTAATGAAAACAGTGCCAAAGGATTTGGCCAGATCCACATATGCTGAATACAGTACAATGCCACAGTTTACAGCTTCCTGACTTTCTCAAATAAGTTTACTAAATGAAGTAATATGATCCCCACTGAAAGAACCATGTTACTGCAGACCTACAAGAATAAGATTTTTCATATCAAAGCTTATAAATGAGATGCAGCATACTTCCATGATTCTGTTAATTAGTTTTGTTATATTAATGAGTCTATAGCACTCAAGCTGTTAGATGGATCCCCTTTATGCAAGTCATACTGATGCTGCTTTCCATACCTCAGGAACTTGCCCTGTGGCAATGCTTAAGTTGAACAGTTTTAGAAGGGGTTCAGGGCGGGCTGTTTGGTTTCTTTAATTAAGCAATCAGATACACTGCTGGGACCCACAAAGGTGGTATTTTACCTTCAGACATTGCGTTTAAGAGTTTCATAATAATCATGTGAAAGAAGGTAATCAGGAGTTTTTCAGAACTTCAATGCCTATTTCTGGTGTGAAGTTGGCACAACTTTTATCTGCATATATAGTATCAGCATCTTTAGATAGTATCAGCATCTTTAGGAGTGGGTAATACCATTACAAATTAATTCAGAGCATTAGCAAGGGTTATTTTTAACTGTCCGATGAAGTTAAAGAAGGATTTATATTTAATCCATGGCTTCTAATGTGAACTTTAATTTGTGTTCTGATTTGATCTTCATTATGGTAACTTTCGGGATTTTGCTGGTCATTCTGATGTACGTTTTAACAGGGACAGATTCAAATTTTTCTGATTTATTATGGCATTTATTTAGTTTGCTTTTATTACAGAGGTTATTAATGTTAGCATTCCATCAAGGGTCTTTATTTTAACATTCTGCAATGTATTTGGTTCTAACGAGGACAACCTGATTTATGCTATTAGATGGGAGCAAAATCTTTTGACAGTAGTTTAAACTACACAGGGCCTCAAAATATTGCAGTTGAATTTTAAAATGTCATCATACAGTTTTAATACGTAATTGAATTTGGAGATGTTTGTTGTGATAAGTTTAGATGCCCTAATGGAGACGATATACTGAGATGAGGATACTAAAGGAGTATTGCAAATAGATGTAGTGGTACCAAGGATGAGGTCTAGAAAACTGATTTCCTGGTGGGATGGTCAACTATTTGTACAAGTTAACATTTACTAAGTACAGGAATCTTTAGGAGTACCCAACCCTTATGGTGTAGCTGCTCCAATAAATTGAGGGATAGCTGAAATCACCATTGAGTCTGTTAATGGATAGTTCAGTACACACATTTAGGAATCTTTCCTGCCTCTTTCCCTGGACATGGAATGTCATCTACACCAGGCCATGAAATGATAACCTGTTGTGTTTAGGATAATTTGAAATACATACAGTTTGTGGGTTGCAGGGAGATAACTGGGTCTTTAAAAATATTGATATTCCTCCTCTATTTCCAGCAGGTTTCAAATAAATGCATGATGGGAGTGTTATGTTACATAATAAGGGGTGGAAGGTTGGCATAATGGTTAAGTTGTTCATCTTGCAGACGCAAGGTGCAGGGTTTGATTCTCACATGGGATAACTGGCTAGACTTAAAATGGCCCACTAGGGCAGTTAGCCTAGTACTAACCTATGAACTTATATCAATTTATATAAGAATATTGAACACTGAAACATCAACAACAAAAAGGAAAGTGATTCCATACAGAACATTTTAGAAAAAAGGAATTACTGAAGTCTGAGCACCACTTAGTTTTAGTTGCTAGATATGAAGTATAGGCCAAAGTTAAGGGGCCTTGTCCCAAACATAAGAACTTGATATGTTAAAGAAGAGCTGCAAGAATATGCAAAGAAATTCAAGTGTTACACCCACTGTCGAGGCCCCTTCAAAGTAAGATCAACAGTTATATAATCTCTAGACAATTACCTGTATTACTTCAGTAGAGGACTCAGACAGATCTGTTGTTTTCTTGGATTTATTCTCCACATCTTCAATTTTAATATCTACAGGTCTGGTACTGTTCTGCTGTGTTTTCATTGGTCCACTTTGGAAGTTTTCTTTATCACTATCATCTTTTGTACTTATCTGTACAGCACTCGCTACTGATTTATTTATCATTGTTGCAGACCTTGGCCGGACAGGCCGCCCACGCTGTACTGTTTCCCAACCCTCTGCATCTTTTAGCCCTGAGGGAAAAAAAAAAAAATCAGAATACCACTTGTAGCCATTCTTAGTGAAGTACAGACACTGCAGAATGATTTTCTTCCATTATGTTGTGAGAAACATTATCTATTGTATTTCCCCCCAACACCACAATTGTTAACAATTCTCAACACTGCAAAGGGCAAAGAACACTGAGGAATGCCTGATTTCTAATGTACAGTAAGAATCATATTCCATTTCAATGCTCAAAATGGCACTATAAAATAGACATTTTTACATGATTAATGTACACCACAAACATAAATTAAAACTGTTTACTGGGTAATGTGGGACTTCAGCATTCACTGTGATTCTTTTACATTTTTAGACACATTAAGTAGCACTATGTGCATTTAGGAAAATCTGTTACTATAATCTAATAAACAGCCTTAGCTACTGAAAATTCCATAATGTGAGAGAAACAAAACCCTTTGCTTCAGTGAGTGGTGTTCTTAAATATCACAATTACTTAGCTTTGGTTCATAGTATTTTCAAAAACTTAAAAAGGCAACTCAACAATGTAAGGAAGAAGACAGGTATATGCTGTAGACAGATAAAAGCTGTGATTGTGACGGAGATAATCATAGTTATGTACTCACCATAATGATGCATTTGTTTTACCTGTTTCAATCCTTCTTCAATGTGTGGGTCTTGGATCCGACCTCAGATTTGACCACTTCTAAGCTTTGCATCCAGTACTAAGGCTCCTCCCCCTACCCATAATCCCTTGTGTAAGGATCAAGCTACTTCAGATCACGTTTGCTCACCAATAAAAGGGAATTTAAAATTATAAAGATGTTGCCAGATAAACAAGTGAGCTATTGTAAACACCTCCCAGCTGAGAGAGGGAATGAAAGAGGAGGACACGAACTTCAGGAGCCAAGGCAAGGTCAGCTAGAATCATCTTGGAATGGAAACATAAGAAAATCTGTGCATACAAACAATAAGGAGAGAAACAGACAACACAGATTTATTGTTAGAGCAAGTACATAACTTTTGTATCTAATGATAGCTGTTCTGTCCATTCCTTAACGTAAAGGACAGAGTCCCCAGCTACTTTCTCACTTGGGAGGCCATATAGAAAGATATTTCTGAGCACAGCTGAAGGAGGCTCTAGTTCTGGAGTGCATCTTTAATTTGTAGTGCAAGATGAAGGTACAGACCCTGGACGAGGTAGCTGCAGCACATATGTGATCAAATGGAACACTAGAGAAGGCTGAAGATGAAGTCACAGATTTGATGGAGAGGGCCTTTGGAGTCCAAGGAAGAGGCAATCCCTCTTTCTTGATAAACAAAGGAAATATACTGTGACAACTAGTGCGAAAGGGTGCCTTTGGACACTGGATTTTCCAGTTTAGAGGAGGACACAACTTATCAGACTTTCTGAACAGTTTTGTCTGATGTAAATAAAAACGTGAATGACAACGGACCTCTAGCAAATGCAAAATATATTCGCCCGTGTTCAAACGATTTGGGAAGAACACTGGAAGATTCATGGACTGATTAATGGATGATTCAAAAGACATCTTCGGAAGAAAGGAGGGGCTGGTTTTAAGTGACACACTGTCCTTGTGAAAAATTAAGTAGGGAGGACTTGAGGATAGGAAGTGTAACTTGGAAATTCTACTGGCAGAAGTGATACCCATAATAAATAAAGTCTTCATTAATAAAATCTTCAGATCAACCCTAGCAGCAGGATTTAATGGGGTTCCAGTTAAGGCCTGTAGCACAACAGTAATATCCCATGGAGGGATTGGATATCTAAGCAGAGGACTACCTCGGAGGAAAGCTAAAGATAATCTGATAGATGCAAAGGCCGAATGATTTTCACTCATATGCAAAGAGAATATTGCAGCTAACTGTACCTTGATTATGAAATAGCTAGCTTCACTTTGGAAAACGTCACATGGAAGTCAAAAATTGCTGGAAGAGGGGCTGAGTAAGTCAACATTTTTTTTTAATCACCCAAACAGAAAGTCTTTTCCATTTTCTCTTATATATTTTCCTAGTCAAGATTTTTTTGGGGGTATAAGAAACTGTGGATAACTGAAGATGAAAACCTGGACTACCAAACCATCACTGAAATTGCAGAAACCATGCGGTTAGTTTGAGGGACTAAATGTTTGGGTTAGGTAACCCCAATGAGTGAGACAGAAGATCTGGGTCCGAGTCCAGCACTCAAGAAGGGTCGACAAGAAGACGCCAGTGGAAGGGAAACCCAGACTCATCGAGGCCAATAAGGGGCTATGAGGATGACTGTGATCTCCATTGCAGATGCTTTCTGCAGAAACGTTGGAATCAATGTCATTGGGGGAGGTGTAAAGGAGTCCTGGGGGCCAAGGGTATATCAGAGAGTCCCTGGGTGACTTCCACTCTCTGGGAACCAAAGTGAAGAACTTGTTGCATTTGGTGTTGTAAAGAGAGGTGAAGAGATTGCAAAAAGATCAGCCCCAGCAGCTGAAAATCCACTCTGTTACTAATGGATTGAGGGACTAGGATAGACCTGCTCAGTCTGTCTTCAAGGATATTGGATTTCCCCGGGATACGAGTTGCTATTCGAAAGCGGTGAGAAGATATCGCCCATTGCCATATTCTCATGATCTCTCAACACAAAAGATAAGATCTGGTTCCTCCCTGTTTGTTGATGTACCAAACAACTGCCATGTTTTCTGTCTGAACAGATATCATACCCAAAGGAAGAGAATCCTGAAAAGTCTGCAATGTTAGGAAGACTGCTCTTATTTTCAATATACTGATGTAAAGATTGGCCTCTGTTTGGGACAGAGTACCTTGGATTGTCTTTCTGAGGTAATACCGCACCACCCCCACCCCAGTTGGGAAGCATCCATTGTCACCGAGGCTTATAGGAATGGAATATTGAAATAAAGTTACTATGAAACCTGCAGAGATTCTAGCCATCACTATATGTGAGTACTGCAGACATTCCTTAGAATCAATAAAAAAAGACATGGGCTGTTTCCTGACTGACCAGTGAACCACCAAATTCCATTGAAGAACCTGCATGTGGAATCTGGCTAGTGGCACTAATGTCATGGAGGATGCCATAGAGCCTAACAGGCAAAGAATTAGTCCCACTAGTGACTTCTGTTGAGATAAGGCTTCTTGAGCGTGTTGTTGAAGGGATGAAAGTCCTTGTTTGAGGGAGTTTTGCTATCTGAAGTCTTTAGTCCAAAAATACTCCAATGAACTCTAAAGACTGGACTGGATGTAGCTTGGACTTTTTTAGATTCACTGTAATCCCCAAATCTATGCACAGTCGGAGCAAGGAGTTATGACTTGAATGAGCAGATTCCTGGGATGGGCAGTGATGAGCCAGTGATCCAAATACAGGAATATCTAGAAACCCTACAGTCGTAGACAAGATGCCATTACTGCCACACACTTGGTAAACACATGGGGGCTGTGGCGAGACCAAATAGCAGGTCTCTGAAATGGTAACGACTGACTCAGAGCCATAAGCAATGGTACTTCCTAGAACATCTACCCATCTTTATGTGGTAGTACACATCCTGAAAATCTATCAAGCACATCTAGTCATTCTTTCTCAGTAATGGAACAATGGACTGAACTGTGACCAACTGGAATTTTGTTTGCTTCACAAACTTGTTCAAATGACTTCGGTCCAAAATTGACCCTAGCTCCACATTTTTCTTTGGCACTAAAATAATCTTGAGTAAATTCCATATCCTTTCTAGTCTGGGGGGATCTCTTTGATGGCTCGATTTCTTAGAAGCTTCTTTATTTCTGAAGCAGCTTCTTCCCTTAATGAGAGTGGAACATCAGGAATTCTTTTGGGACAAAAAGGAAAGGTGTGGAAAGGAATGAAATAGACTCTGGTTATGATCCTCTGCACCCAATCTGTCTTGAGTGATGGTTGTCCAAGTTGCTGAGTGCAGAGATAAGCTCCCCCACCTGCCTCCAGAATGTGATAGTTGGAAAACTGTTCAGGACCATCAGAAAGGCTTCTCCGAGAAAGGATCCCTAAAGTCTTCGTTTTGTGTTCCACCTCTGCCCCTTGGGCGACATCATTATAAGATTTTTCCCCTCTGCCTTGGGGAGCTCATTCTCCATAACTGTCAGATGCAAAAGCCCTGGAATTTACAAAACCACATTCTCTTTCCTCCCTTTTGGTTTCTAGTGACTATTGCAGGACGTTTACTCCAATGGGGATGGTCTTTGGGAGCAGCCAAAAACTTGTTGGGCTTTTTGTGAATAGGCTCAGTAGTGTCCAGTTCCTTCCACACTCAAGAGGAGATCAGATCTATCACCTCATAGGCTGGGGAAACCACCCAAGAAGTAGATGGGTCAGAACTGAAAGCCTCAAGAAAAACTGATTTCGTGAGAGAAGGCACCTGGAAGGATCAACTTCCTTTCTGTTTGAGAATCTTGAGAATTTCTCCAAACTAGACATCCTCAAGGTGGGATCTGGGAGAACCTTTTCCCTCATCAAAATCAGTGTCAATGGTCAGGGATTCCTGTGAAACTCTTCTGTGAGTTGTACAGGGGAAGACTCAGAAAAAAGAAGTTATGTCTTACCATAACATTCCATCTGCCTTGTCGATCTTCACCAATCCTAGACAGAGGGTTTTGGTTCCAAACCGTGCTCGCGCTCTCCAAATTCTCAAGCTAGGCTTTACCCATAATGCTCCTCACAGAGATCACCTCAGACCAAGTTTGCCAAGGAGTGGCAGTCAGACGTGAAAGGTCATGGATACATGATAGTTAGATTAACTGAGGCCAAATATGAGTCCTTAAAGGGAAACTAGCCAAGGGCTAAATTCAGTCTACTAAAAGTCTCAGGATGGGGGATGGCAGGTGGGGATGTCAAGGATTAGTGAAGATCGACAACACAGATGGAACGTTATGGAAAGACCTAACTTCTTTATCTGATGCTGTCAATCTTCACCCAATCCTTGATAGTGGAACAGAGTCCCCAGCTACTTTAGCCTCAAGAGGTCTCATGGAAGAATATTCCTAAGCACCAGAGAGCCAAAGGATGCTCGTCCCCTTGAGACCTGATCCAATTTGTAATGAGTGATAAACACATGATGAGAAGACCTAGTGGCTGCTGCACAAATGTTGTCTAAAGGAGTTCTGGCATGAAAGACTGCAGAAGTAGCTACTTGCCCTTGTAGAATGGGCTTGAACTGTTTTTGGGAGCTGGAGTCCTTTAGAATGATAAATGAATGTGATGCAATCTCTAAGCCATTTGGCCAAGGTAACTTTAGAAACTGGATTACCTAGCTGGAGAGAAAACACCACAAAAAGTTGGCTTGATTTTCTAAATACTTTAGTCCTGTGAAGATAAAAATGTAGTTGTCTGTGCATGTCAAGTAAATGGAGAGCTTATTCTCCCTTGTTTGAGAAATTTGGGAAAAAGACTGGTAACTGTATAGTCTGATTAATATTAGTCTTGGATACAACCTCGAGCAGAAAGGAAGGATTATTTCGAAGCGCAACTCTAACCTTATGAAAAATTAAGTATGGAGGTTTGCACAATAGGGCCTGAAGTTCAGAGACTCTTCTGGCAAAAGTGATAGCCACCAAAAATAAGGTTTTCCAAAGCAGATGTTTCAAGTCACAAGTTGCTGATGGTTCAAAGGGGTCCCTAGTCAGGGCCTGAAGAAAGTACAGTCGTGTACACTTACCATAAATGTAGATGTTCGAGTGTATTCACTGTTGCAGTCCTAACAAATGGGTTACCCGGCTCCCAGTAGCCCTCAGTCGGCCAGAATTCCAAAGGTAAGTAAAAATGCCATCGGTTGAAAATGACATCAGGGCGTCCGATACAAAAGGAGGCAGCCGACATCACTTCCTCAGTCTTTCTTGCCATAACAGTCAGGAGCCCCCAGAAAATAAGGCTTAAATCAAAAACCAATTTGACAAAAACAAATTCAGCCTATACCTCAGGAAGAGAGAATAGAAAAGGACCCCAAAAAAAGGGGGAAGGAGGGAGGGAAACCAGGACTGCAACAGTGAATACACTCGAACATTTACATTTATGGTTGTGTACACAACTGTACTATGTTCATCATGTTTCACTGTTGTAGTCCTAACAAATGGGTTGATTACCAAAGCCCAGAGAAAAAAGGGGGGGGAAGAACCAACAACATCAAGGGTTGAAGATAATGCCCTGCAACACCGCAGTGGCAAACCCTGCCCTGGCTCTGAAAAAAAGAGGCAAATTATAATGCTTTGTGAGAGTGTGAACAGAAGACCATGTGGCAGCCTCCAAAATGTCTTTAGTAGGGACACCCCTTAGAAAGGCTGCAGAAGTGGAAGCCGCTCTAGCAGAGTGGGTCCTAACCCCTTGAGGCAGTGCTTTGCCATGAAAGAAATAACAAAAAGTAATGCAATGTGCAATCTATTTAGAAATGGTCTGCTTAGAAATAGCCTTGCCCTGGGCTCCAGGGGCAAAACTAACCAATAACCATGCTGATTTCCAAAGGTCCTTAGTCCTGTCCAGGTAAAACCTGAGCTGTTTGTGCACATCAAGAGAATGTAGGAACCGTTCACCTCTGTTGTGAGGATTAGGAAAGAAGGTAGGAAGGTGAATGGACTGATTAAGAGTCAGGCTGGAAACCACCTTAGGCATAAAAGGAGGGATATGTCCTCAGAGAGACTCTATCTGCATGGAAAATAAGAAAAGGCTCCACAGCCATCAAAGCTTGCAGCTCCGAAACCCTCCTTGCTGAAGTTATAGCCAAGAGGAAGGAGGTCTTCCAAAAGAGAAACTTTAAATCTGTAGAGGCAGCTGGCTCAAAAGGAGGAATAGAGTTTCTCCAGAACAAAATTAAGATCCCAGGCTGGAGTAAGTGCACTTCTGGGAGGTTTTAGATTGCAAGCACCTCTGAAAAACATTTTCATCAGGTTATAAGAGAAAATGGGCTGTTCAAGAGAACAATGATCAGAGATGGCTGAAGCGTGGATCTTGAAAGAGGAAAAAAGAAAGACCACCCTGAAGCAATTCAGCCAGGTATTCCAGGATCAGAGGAAGGGTAGGTTGAGAAGCAGACTCCCCTCTAGCCTGCATCCATTGAGAGAACCTTTCCCATTTGCCAGCATAGGATTTCCCAGTGCTAGGCCTCCTGACCTCCCTTCAGCACGTCAACCACCTGTTAGGAAAGGGAAGGAGTCATACAATGAGCCATGCTGCCAAATGGAGTGACTGAAGATGAGGATGTAGAACGTTTCCCCTTTCCTGAACCAAAAGATCTGGGTTCAGAGGAAGATGCCAAGGAGGAAGATGGGAGAGACTGCGAAGCAGTGGATACCAATGCTGTCTGGGCCAGTCCGGAGATATGAGAATAGTCCTTGGACGTTCGTCCCTTATCTTCACTAATACTCTGGGAGAAAGAGGAAGGAAGGCGTATACAGATAGCAACGTCCAAGAGAAGGACAGAGCATCCACTTTCCAGGCTCTGCTGTGCTGCTGTCTGGTGCAAAAGAGAAGTAGCATATGGTTGTCCGGGTAGGGGAAAAGATCCACCTGAGGAGTGCCTCAGCAATGAATGATGCTGTAAAAGACTGCTCTGTTCAGCTGCCACTCGTGAGGATCCAGGGTTTGCCATGCTCAACTGCTCTGCCAAAACATTTAGCCTTTCTGGAAGAAACTGAGCTAGAAGATGCAAGTCCAGGGATGCTGCCATGGACCAAAGATTCATGGTTTGCCTGCACAGATGGAAGAGCGAGTCCCTCCCTGCTTGCTGATGTACCACATGACCGTAGTGTTGTCTGTCCTGACAAGCACGGTCCCTGGAGAAAGAAGATGCTCGAAAGCCAGTAAGGCCTGCTGAACTGCAATCAACTCTTTTAGATTTATGTACAGGTGCACCTGCTGGGCGTTCCAACGTCCCTGTATGCATCTGCCATCCAAGTGTGCTCCCCAGGCGTAGTCTGATGCGTCTATAGTCAGAACTTGAGTGGCAAGAGGCGTCTGAAAAGGCATGCCTTTGTTTTGTAGATGGGCTGTTGCCCACCATAGAAACTCCTCCTGCAGAGATGGAAGTAGAGGAATCATCACATCCAGGTCCTCGAGTGTTGACACTAAATGCTCTTGAGGTACCATTGCAATTTCCTCATATGCAGTCTTGCATATGGAATCATGAGAATACAAGATGCCATGAATCCCAGAGCTTGCAGGGAGCTGGGACAGGCTTGCCAAGTCCTTGAAGTAATCTGAAAGAGTTGTCTGCTTCGCCTGGGTGAAATCTATCATCTGGGTGGCTGTGTTCAGACTCGCTCCCAGGAATGTTATCTCCTTGGATGGTACCATTTTCGTTTTTTCCACATTGAGAGTGTAACTCAGGGAAGTGAAGAGAGTCTTTACGAATTCCAGATCCTTTAACAGCTGTTCCTGAGAACTTTCTTGAATCAGACACAGTCTTCCAAGTATGGGCAAATCTGAATTTTCTTCTGCCTGCAAAAAGCAATGACTGGGGCCAGGCACTTTGTGAAGACTCTGGGAGCAGTAGATAAGCCAAAGGTCAGCACAGAGAATTGGTAATGTTGCACGCCCACTCTGAAACGAAGGTACTGCCTGCAACTTTCCCTGACAGGAACGATGTGCAGATACGGGGCCCTGAGAAATAACCTCTGGATCAGCCAACGGATTCCTGAAAAGAAACAGATGCAAATCAGGGACTCTGTAGTACCTGGCAGGTTTCCTGGGAGCAGGAGGAACTGAATTTGGAGACTAGGAATTTTCCAGAAAAACATCAACAACAACTTCCAACACAGGGGAAATAGCAAGAGGCCTATGCTGAGGTAAATCCAGAAACTCCCTAATCCGTTTCTTGGATTGAGGATAATAAGAAGTTATGTACCTATCATAACATTCCATGTTAGTTGTCTTCTCTCGCCTTCTTTCTTGCTTGATGGGTTCGGAGCCGAACCTCGGCTCCGACTCGGCACTTGCTAAGCTCGAGAGTCACTTTTACCAGCACGAGGCAGCCCCATATCCCATGATGCAAGGCGGTAAGTACCCAGATCTCGTTTGATGACAAAGGGCAATAGCACCAAGCATAAAACACTTCCAAAAGGAAGAAAGAAAACTTACAGGATGGAAGAAGGACCAGGTCAGAATGGTCTTCAGCATAATAATTTCTTATAAAAAGGTCTGTCCAGGCCTGGGGGAAGGAGGGAGGGTCGCAAGAAAGAAGAGAGAAGACAACTAACATGGAGCGTTATGGTAGGTACATAACTTCTTAATGTTAAGTTGTCAATCTCGCCTTCATTCTTGCTTGATGGGACCGTCCTAGCACCTCTATCCTGGGTGGCTCAATGGAACAGACTCTTGAGGACTGTAGAGCCAAAACTGGCTCTGTCCCTGGAGGCCAAGTCCAATTTGTAATGGGAAACAAAAGTGTGAGGAGTGGCCCAAGTGGCCGCTGCACAAATAGTGTCTAAAGGAAGTCTAGCTTGAAAGGCTGTAGAAGTAGCTAAGCTCCTAGTTGAATGTGCTTTAGGTTTTGAGCACAGCTGTTTTCCCCTGAGCAGATAAATTTCAGAGATGACCGAAGAAAGCCATCTAGACAAGGTCACTTTAGAAACAGGAAGGCCTTTCTTATTATCCGCATAGGAAACAAAAAGTTGATCAGATTTCCTAAATTTTTTTGTTCTGTCCAAATAATATCTGAGTTGACGGTGGACATCAAGATAATGTAGTTTTTGTTCGGCTCTGAATAGTTTGGGAAAAATACAGGGAGATCAATGGATTGATTCAGATTGGTCTTTGAAACGACCTTAGGCAAAAAGGTCGGATTAGTTCTCAATGATACTCTGTCTTTGTGAAAACCAAATAGGGGGTCGAACCGATAGAGCATGAAGTTCAGACACCCTCCTGGCGATGTAATAGCCACTAGGAATAAAGTTTTCCAAGAAAGAAATTTCAGGGAACAGGAAACAGCTGGCTCGAAGGGGGGAAGAATCAAGGATGTCAGCACTAAATTTAGATCCCACTGAGGAGGAGGATTCCTGATTGGAGGCTTTAGCAGGAAAATTCCTTTCAAGAAGGCCCTGCAGAGCCTATGGGACATAATATTGTGATCTGCGACCCCGACATGAAAGTTCGAGATAGCAGCCAATTGAACTCGGACTGTGGAGGAAGAGGAGCCTGCATGAAAAATCTCTGCTAAGAAGTCCAGGACTGCCTGAACAGGGGCAGTGAAAGGATCAATATTCTTGGCCTTAGCCCAATAAGAGAAACGTTTCCATTTGCTTGCATAAATCCTCCTGGTAGAGGATTTTAAAGAAGCTACTATGATGTCTCTAACTGGGTTAGAGATCAAAGGAAGCCTGGCTAAGGAAGGAAGTGGAGCAACCATGCTGTGAGGTTGAGAGAAGGGATAGACCAGTGCAGTTGACCGGATTGGTGAATCAGAAGATCTGGCACTGGGTCCAGATGCCACGGCTGCACCAAAAGGTGACGATGGAGGAACGGAACCAAACTTGTCGAGGCCAGTAAGGGGCAATGAGAATCAATTTGGCTCTCAAAACGGTAGCTTTCTGGATAACTTGAGGGATCAGAGGAAATGGAGGGAAGGCATAAAGAAGTCCCTGGGGCCAATCCTGGGTCAGAGCGTCTCTGGGGATGGCCTGGAAGAGGGAAGAGAAGAAGTCTGGGCATTTGCTGTTTTGGGGAGTAGCAAAAGATCGCAACATGGACCCCATTCCAGAAAAATCTCTTCCGCTATAGATTGCTTGAGAGACCACTCGTGAGGCATGAGAATAGCTCTGCTCAATCTGTCCGCTACAATGTTGGTTTTCCCAGGGATATGCGTTGCTACCAGAAACCGATGAGAGGAGATTGCCCATTGCCATAGCCTGAGCGCTTCTCGACACAAGGGGTAGGACTTGGTTCCGCCCTGTTTGTTGATATACCAAACTACAGACATGTTGTCTGTGTGGACTGCAATTGTCCCTACGGAAGAAAGTCGTTGAGGGCTTGCAACGTTAAAAGCACTGCTCTCATCTCCAGGACATTTATGTGCAGGTGGTACTCGAATGGCTGCCACGTCCCATGAACCATCTTGCCCTGATAATGACCCCGCCACCCGATCAGGGAGGCATCTGTGGTGACAGTGGCTACCGGGGATGGGGGTACAAAGTTTCTGCCTTGGTGAACCTGGGGAGATGTGATCCACCAAGCAAGATGATCTTTGCAAGTCTGTGTCACCAGAATCAGGTGACGCATTGGAAGTTGTTGGTACGACCACTGTGTGAACAACATCCACTGAAGAAGGCGCATGTAGAAGCGAGCCATGGAAGAAGAGTAATGGGCGCAGCCATGAGGCCTAATACCTTTAGAACCATTCTGGCCTGTACTTTCTTGTTGGCTAGAATGATCCTGACATGACTTTGAATGTCTGAAACTCTTTGATCTGTAAGGGTAGCTGACATCCGAACAGTGTTTAAGTTTGCGCCTATGAAAGTAATAGACTGGCAGGGCGATAAGGATGATTTTTCAAGTTTATCGAGATGCCCAAAAGAGTACAAAGCTTTATTGTGTAATCCCTGGCTTGAATAAGCTGATGCCTGGTGGTGGCTGAAAGGAGCCAGTCGTCGAGATACGGAAACACCTGGAATCCTTGGCGTCTCAGGTGAGCCGTGACCACTGCCATGCATTTGGTGAACACTCTGGGGGCTGTAGTGAGACCAAAGGGCAGGGCTCTGAACTGAAAATGACTGGACCGCAGCCGAAAGCCGAGCAATCACCTGGAGCGTCTGGGAATTGTGATGAGATAGTACGCATCCTGAAGATCGATTGAGCACATCCAGTTGTCCTTCCGTAGAAGGGCAGAATTGACTGAAGAGTGACCATTGAATCTTGTCTTCCTCACAGACTTGTTGAGTCTGCTGAGATCAATATTGGTCTCCAGTCTCCCGTCTTTTTGGGGACCAAAAAGAACCTTGAGTAGATTCCGGGCTCTGAATGATCTGTTGTGACTGGCTGAATGGCTCTTTTTTGCAGAAGTTTTAAGACTTCTAACTCTGCAATTTCCCTTAGACCGGGTGGTACATCTGGAAGGGAATTTGAGTGATAAAAGGGACTTTCCTCGAAAGGAATTTTGTAACCCTCGGATATGATCGACTGTACCCATCTGTCTTGAGTGAGGGAACGCCAGGCTTCTGGGTACAGCGATAGTCTTCCCCCGACTGCCTCCAAGGATGGACAGCCGGGCAACATCTCAGGGATGCTGAAAGGGCTTGTCAGAGAGGCTCTCTGTTTCCCTGGTTTTTGGACCCCCTCTGCCTCTAGAGCGGCGTCTGTTGTTGTTACCCCTCTGCCTCTAGGGGTAAACTGACCACGTGAATCCGGCGTGACTCCTTGGGATTTATGGAACCACATTTTGCCACCTTTCTGTCCTTTGGGGTAAGGTCTAGAAGGGGTGGAAAACGGACTCCTACGGCAGAAAGAGTCTTGCCGTCCTGCTCACACCTGGTCAAAGTTTCCTTCACTTGAGGGCCAAACAAAGCTGACCCATCAAAGGGAGAATTTGTGAAGGACGCCTTAAAGGGATCTGCAAAGTCACATAGCCGCATCCAGGCTTGGCATCTAAGAGCCACACCTGTGCCTGCGGCCCTACTCCATCAGCAGCATATGATATTAGCCGCATGGAGGAGTTTGCAATGGAATTAAGGGTTCCTAGCTGCGAAGCAATTTTTTCCTGAGCTCCTGCAGCTGTAGGATCCTGTACAACATCACCTAGCTCCTTAAGGATATCCCTTTGGAGTCTGGTGAAGTGACATAGGTAATTCAGCGAACGATAGCAAAGGTCGCTGAGGAAAACATCCGCTTACCACCGTACCTATCCATGGTCCTAGAGTCCTTATTAGGAGGATGGGCGGGGACGGAAGGAACTGCAAGTTCCTTTTGGTGGCAGCAGCCACCACCATGGCATCAGCGGGGACACCCTTAGTGAGGAATTGCTTATCACAGGGGGCAGTAATAAATTTTGAAGGCCTCCTAGGGACTGGCTCTACAGAGTCAGGAGCAGCCCACGCCTTCGGGCAATAACCTGCATAAGGGGTCGAAGGCGGAGACACCCAGGAGGTGGAGGGCCGAGATCCAAACGCCTCTAGGTATACTGACTCATCCTCAGAGGGATTATTGGTGGGCCAGTTTCCCTCTGTCTAAGGAGTTCTAGGATGTCTGAGAAGGAGACATCCTCAGAGGGGATCTTGGGGATCCCTCTGACTCATCAAAGTCAGTATCTGAAGTGATAGACTCGGGGAGTCTACATGTTTCCTCTTACAAGTCCTCTTCCTAGGAGGATCTCCCGAAACATCAGGAGAATCCTCGGAAGAGGATATTCCCAATGGGGAAACCTGAGGCGGAGGATCTCTGGGTCCTGTAGCAAGAGAAGTGGCAGAGATGTCAACAGGCACTATAGAGGGAGGAGCTAAGGGAACAGACTGCTGGCTGATACCAGTGGCCAGCACACTCTTCATCACCTCAATGCTCCCTCCCAGGCAGGTCCGAGAGAACCCGTTCAAGAGCTAGGAACTCCAGGGACCACCGAAGGGAAGTCTCGAGGCAGATGTCGGGCAGGCTCGCCAAGGCCGAGGCTCCAAGGGAAGAGGTTCGACAAGGGTCCGATGCCACTCACCCCTCGGAGGAGACCATGGAAGCCCGACCACCGAATCCCTCTAAGGAAGGTCTCAAGAGGAGATAAGAGTAGAGGCTGAAGGAACAGAAGGGGTATCTGTCCCTCAGCCGTAGCAGTAACCATTCGAAGACTCCAACTCCAAGCTCTGGGGTAGAGTTGAAGGAGGAACTGCAATGGGTGTGGACCAATAGTCGTCTGTTGAGACGGACTATGTAACATTTGGGCCAGTGCCTGTGACTTGAGTAATCTACTGACCACTCTCTCTAAATCATGGTCAGAAAGCCTGGATGACCTTGAAGATCGGCTCCGATGGCTCCGTTCGAGAGGAGAGGTGAAGTCGGAGCCGAAGTATCGGCTCCAAGGAAGGAGACCTAGACCTCTTCCTCGAAGGAGCCATCGAACCGATGAAACTATTGAACCTGTCGGAGCAGACAACTTATCGGAGCCGACAGGTAGCCTCTATGCATCGGCTCCAGCGAGCCGATACAGCCACAAAGTAGCGGTGCCGGAGCTGATCGAGCCGACACGATGCCTGAGCCACATGGTGGTCGGAACGATCGGAGCCGACACCGAAGTGGTCGATGCAGAATCGGCACCGATAGCCATCGGTGCCGAGGCTGGTAAGCCAGAATCGGCTCCAGCCGGAGCCGATCTCGACTCAGAACGAGTCGGGCCGAGGCCGCAGGCTTGGACACAGAAGCTTGGGCCTTGGAAGACTTAGCAGTCTTGGATGGAGCCGACTTAGCCGGAGAGCCCTCCGGCAAGAACCCCTCAAAATCAACTTATTTCTTCTTTCCTGCAGGACTCTCTGGCTGAAAGAATGACAAATAGCACAGGAGTCCTGCAGGTGAAGAGGCCCAGGCAGTACAGGCAAGAAGTGTGACCGTCTGTCAGAGACATTTTCTGACAGCACAGGGTCCCAGCTAAGCTTCCTTCTTTTTTCTTTAGACGTGGTGCAAACACAGACACACACACCAGTCAAAGAAATTAAATTAAATATACCAAAAGGTATAATGAAAATACACACACACACCTTAACAGGGAGCTGGGACAGGAAGTCCTTGAAAAAATCTGAAAGAGACAGAAATGTTATATTATTTTCCACATTGAGAGTGTAACCCAGGGAAGTGAAAAGAGTCTTTACGAATTCCAGATCCTTTAACAGCTGTTCCTGAGAACTTTCTTGAATCAGACAGACAGTCTTCCAAGTATGGGCAAATCTGAATTTTCTTCTGCCTGCAAAAAGCAATGACTGGGGCCAGGCACTTTGTGAAGACTCTGGGAGCAGTAGATAAGCCAAAGGTCAGCACAGAGAATTGGTAATGTTACTCTGAAACGAAGGTACTGCCTGCAACTTTCCCTGACAGGAACGATGGATATGGGGCCCTGAGCCTCTGGATCAGGATTCCTGAAAAGAAACAGATGCAAATCAGGGACTCTGTAGCCTGGCAGGTTTCCTGGGAGCAGGAGGAACTGAATTTGGAGACTAGGAATTTTCCAGAAAAACATCAACAACAACTTCCAACACAGGGGAAATAGCAAGAGGCCTATGCTGAGGTAAATCCAGAAACTCCCTAATCCGTTTCTTGGATTGAGGATAATCCTGATTTTCCCACTGAAAATGTTCTCGGAAGGTATTTAAAGTATCACCAAAAGAGAAATCCTCTAGGTGAGGCCCATGAGCATTGGATCCAAAGCTTAAGAGTGGCTGAAGTCAAATCAGACTCGGATCCAACTCCACAGAGAAACAGAAGACACAACATCAAATCTGTCCGACTTGAGGCTGGGAAAAAACGTAGGGCAGACATGTATGATTTTCTAATAGCAAACTTCTCAGCCTCCTTTAATATCTGCTGCAAGTCCACAAAAACAAACTGCCTAAAAGATATTAAGATTTTTATCATTTAAGCAGTTAATTGAAGTTTGTGGTGTATTAAACAATGCCTGCCTTGTGTGAGCAAATCCATTCCATGAAGAAACTTGTTGTAATTGCCCTTGGCCATTTTTAAAAGAAGGGAGAAACACTGCTGCCTAGGCCAAAAGGGGATCATCATAATTATCCTGGAAGGGTCCTTCTGAACAAATGGTGGAAATGCATACCAAAACACTCCTGCCCATGGAAATGAAAAGCTGTTTTCCAAGCCTTTCTCCAAGAAATCCTGGATCACAATTTAACTATTTGCTGTGATTGCAGGTAGACATTTATTTGAGAAGTACCCCTGCAAATGGATACATTCCTGAAAAACTCCCAAGTTCAACAAAAATTTGTGGGAGTCTTTCCTGGTCCTGCTCAGCTTGTCTGCAGCAATATTTTGCCCTGACAAAATGCAAGTAGCCTATACGGATAGATTGTGTTGAACTGCTAGTTCCCAGGCTACCATAGCTAGTTTGCAAAGGGGTAGGAGTGGATTCCCCCTTGTTCGTTTATGTATCATATCACTGTTTTACTGTCTGTGATTACTAGTAGAGGGCCTGAAATCCAAACATTACATCAAGATTTGACAGCATTTATTAGTAATCATTTGACATTTGTGTTACAATCTGACCTGCACGCTTCCACATACACTGAACTTTCACACCTCTTAGAAACAGCTCCTCAAGAAATGTCCCAACACTTCTGTAGTTACAGACTGGAGTAAAGTCTAGAAGGGAGAAGGGGCGACCCTGGTTAAAAGATAATTTCATCCACCTGCCAGAGTAACACCATTTTCACAAACCCCAGTAACAGAATCTGAAATGAAAGTGGATTTAGGTGCTGGGTTCAAACAGACTTGAAGAAGCACTACATTTTCATCATCTGAAGTTTGGGTAATGAGGAGAAATATACAGGCCATAAAACCCACAATCCTGAGATATTCTCTGTAATATGACAGAGACTGGTTGGAGAATATCAGAGCTCTAAGATGTCTCCAAAGGAGACATCATCGAGTGGTATCTGGGAGACCCCCTCATCAAAATCAGAGTCCTCGTGATAGATTCCTGTGAGGAATGTAAGCCCCTCCTTTTGCACATTCTCTTCTAGGGGACATCCTCGGTGGGATGCTCCAGGAATATATTGAAAAAGACAGTGTTACCCTGATGTGATGGCTGGAGGCTAGATGGAACTGGCTGCCCCAGTGGAAGGGAGGATCAAAGCTCAGGACACAAACTAGAATGAGACAAAGAAGTCTAATCCAAAGATGGAAGGTACAAAGAAGACTTTTTCCACTACCTTGAAAGTAGAGCACCTAGGAGAAGCAGAAATTGATGGATCAGACATTGGACACACTCAGATTGTCGGCCTCTATCACTCCATCAGCGCCCTACTCAAGAAGAAAGTTGGACCTCAGCTATCTAATGACGAGGCTTTGAGGGGAAGAGATGGCTCCAAAAGTTTTAGAATCGACTCCAACACCCAGGAGCGGATTCCGAGAATCGTCCAGCTCCAAAGTGTTTGGAGCCAGTCAACTCAGAGGCCATCGGAGTCTAAGAAACCAGAATCTTCGGATACGAGGAAGATGCTCTCAAGGTTTTCAGATCCAATGGTTCAAAAACTGAAGGATGGATCAGAGAAGGAGAAATCAATAGTGATGTGGCTCTGTGAAAAGTCTTAAGAGCCAAAGAGGTTGGAGTTGAAAGTACTCCCATTTGTATCTGCATCCTGAGGAACTTCATCATCCTATCCCATCTGCCTTGGATAGGGCTCCTGGAGGGTCAAACAGATGAAGCCATGGAAGGGGGCCTACTGTGTCTTCTGGGTGACTGCTTAAGGAAAGGAGAAGGTAGCTTAGAAGACATAGGCTACAATGTCAAAGGTGGAATATGGATCCGAGGAGATCTTTCAAGTCCATATCTTCATATCCGGTAGGGATGGATCTGACTTTCAAAATTTTTGCTGGTGGCTCCAATGAAGGAGCAATCAGGAGACTTTTTATGAGTCTCTCTGTCCTTAGTAATAGAATCACTCTCTTCATCAAATTTCCTAGGGTTTGAGCCCCAGCAACCAAAGCAGAGGTTTTGGAATGAAAAACACCCCTGAGAATAAGCTTGTTCTTCCTGGCAATAAAAGTCCAAATGCTAAATACCACACAAATATCACAGTCTACGTCCAAGTGCGCTGGACATGAACAGTAGACACATTCCCTGTGAGCATCAGAGTTTGGGATTTTATACCCACAGGATAAGTGCTTTTTAAAACCCAAAGGTTTATCCAACATTCTAACCAAAATACCACAACAAAGAAAAAGATAAATACAATTCCAAATATAAATATATATGTATATTTAAATAGTATAGGAAGGATTTTTTTTTAAAGAAAAAGTGAAAAGAGGGAAGGGAAAATACTACCAAAAATGGTAGTGAAAGGTACTTCAAAGGTACAAAAAAGGGCTGTTTATGAAGACAGATAAATGGAATAAAAAGGGTAAAAGGGATGTATTATAAGAAGAAATATATAATAAAATACATTTAAAGTAATAATGTAAAAGCTACTCTCACTTTACCACAAAAAAATGAAAAAGACTAAAGATAAGCACTCAAGAGTCCGTAATTCACATCTGTTCGCTATGGTGACAAACGAGATCTGAGGTATGTTAGTTTGGTGGGGCACTATGGGTAATGGAAGAAAGCTGCTAAGGAGCCAAGGTATTGGAAGCAAGTAAGTAGATTGGGAAATGTAATAGAGTGGAATGAGGCAATCACAAGTTTGAACTGAAGGTTAAAGATTATCTTCCCTAACAGAAACTGATATCAGAATATAGGGAAAGGCAAAAGAATAGGGGAGTCTTAAGTGAAAGATCAGCTCTAGTAGAATTTTTAGTTCAGTCTAGAACAGAAGCTGTCATTAAAAAGAGATAATTAACAGGGTATATAAAATACTGCACGTTAACTATAAAAATCAATCAGAGCAGGTTACAAAATATTGGCAAGAGAGACTGGAAAAACAATTTACAAAGGAACAATGGAAATTTTATGTATGGCTCCCAAGTATGCAACAAAGTTCAAACAGTTTAGGATCTTTATTTGAAGCATTTCTGCATGTATTTTTATACCTCAGGTAGACTTCAAAGAATTTTTCCACATGCAGATAAGCAAGTGCTGGATGTACGATGGGAAAGAGAGAGGTAACTTTTTGTGTGTGTGTTGAATGAGCTGGCAGATTTTAAAACTGCCCTAAGCAGTACTCTGGTCAGAAATATTACGGAGCAAATGGCTTCTCTGAACTGTAGGAGGATCTTTAGAAGACCAACCAAAATATTTGCCCTGATGTACTTTTTCTGAATATTATACATACTTCAAGGGGAAGACCACGAGGACTGTAGCAATAAAACAGCTTAAGGAGAAGAATCTGTCTGAGGCAGCTAAAATACTGCTCTTCCACAGCAATTATAGATTATGATGTTCACTTGTATTTTCCCCCTTGTACACCCTTAAAGGTACTGGCAAAGCTTTTCTTGTGTTATGTTTAGGTGCACATCAACTGGTCTGGCTGAGACAGCAGCATCAGATGCTGAAAAGCCTTCTGAACTGTATTAAAATACTCTTGACAAAATTTTGTTGGGAAAGTGGGAAGGAATTAATGGCTAAGTAGTAGCAAGAGCCTTAACAGGAAACCTCTTGGGAGTTCTGACTAAAATACTACAGGTATTTCTATTGCATCTTCTGAACTTGCACAATAATCTTTGCTGGTTCTGAAGTACACAAAGATTTAACTCTGAGGGGAAGAAACAACACTAATGAGTCATACTTGGGTGGATTTGTGACTGGTTTTAGCATCCATCCACCGAAGGTCACTGCTGCTGAAATCTCATACTCAAGCAAACTAGTTGAAGATTTGCTACTTTTCAGTGGCCGTCTCTTTTTTCTCATATTTCTCCCTCTCCTACTCTCACTTCTCCAGTTAGCATTTATATAATGAGCTTTTGTCTTTCTTCTTACTTTTCTCTGACCTATTCAACATTTTGTTCTTTTGAAAAAGTAAATGAAGACTTAAGTACCCTATGTCTACCGATGCTACTAAATTTCAAACAATTCCAAACTTGCAGCACCATGCCCAGATCATAAGCAAAACAAAGGCTGGACATACAAATATTCAGGGCCTGAATACACACACTTTATGAAGAGGAAGAAAAATCCATGAAGGAGATTTGTAAAACAGTGACTCTCCTCCTTTTCTGTCAAAATAAGGTACACAAAGGTATATGAATGAATAAGATCCAAGTAATCTCCGTGGTATCCCCAAAGTCTCAAACAACCCACTAAACAAGTATAGTGGGTCCAAACCAGTGTAAAAAACTTGTGTGTGTGGAAGATTTTCAAGCCATACATACCCAGTTAATTACTGTATATTAATCAAATCAGATAATGGTAGTAGAAGTAGTGAACTTAAACTTGTCCCAAGTAAAAAAAAAAAAAAAAAATTATATACACTGATGTGAATTTAACATGTACATCAATAACGCTTTGTTTTACAGCACTAAAACCACTCCTTCACAACCATCACAAAAAATGAACAAGTGATCTGAACATCTAAAAGATTTAGCTCTGTGAAGATTGCACCAGAGTTGTCTGTGGACATCGAAATTATGGAATATGCTTTCTCCTTAATTTTTAGGTTCAATAAAGAAAACGAGGAGATGAATAATTTCACTTAATGTAAACTCAGGTATCACTTTAGACATAAAAAATAATTAGTTCTCAAAGAAACCCCGTCTCTGTGTAAAATGAGACAGAGATGACCATAAGAGCTTGCAACAAAGATACATTTCTTGTAGAGGTCCGAGCAATCAATAAAAACACTGTTTTCCATGTTAAGAATCTCAAGTTAGCCAAGGAGGGGCCATCGGATTTCTTGCAGACTTGTTATACAAAACCCCTTTCAAAAACATTTTGGCATGAGAATTCATTGGAAGAGGAGGATCCATAGGCAAACGCAGTGAAATTTCCAAAAACTGCAAAGTCCACAAACTCCACCGCAGTATGTGAAAATCTATTCACAGTAAAATAAAATAAAGTTAAGTGCTTTCATCCAACTACTATCTCAGGGCTTCCTCAGAACCAAGTCACTTACACCATCATTTCCTATGTATACTAGAAATGTTGTAGAAACCCTCACATGTAAATCAATCGTATCCTAAATACATTTGTGCTTATGAATTCTTAAAATAAATATAAATGTATAAGAATTTATTACATAAATCCTTCACCATTAAATGGTTTCCCCTTAAAACACTAATTCCAAAGTAAATATACATTTTAAGTGCACAACTAATGGACACTGTCATTTAAACCTGGGGGCTCCTCAGCATTGTTTTTAATTGTCAATATTATTTCAGCATTTCAGTAACCGGACCCCATGCACCTTACGTGTATTAACTTTTGGGTTTTTTTAAGACCAAAAAATAAAAATGTGTAGCCAATATATAGGTCAATATGTTTGGATAACACATTGATCCTGTATTTATTTTTAATTTCCTTTATATGTCCATATATTCTATGCTTACTTGCACAGTTTTACAGAATTTGATAACTTACCTGTGTTTAGATTTTGGATTACAGTAAGTGTATTATAATTATCATCATCATCGCCACAAATCAGTCACCTTCAAAATGCCACAAAAGTACAGTTTTGTACCTACCATAAATGTAGATGTTCGAGTGTTCACCCTGCTGCAGTCATCACATTTGGGTTATCCTGCCGTCAGGCGGTCCCGCAGTCGGCCGGATTTCCAAAGTCTTGGTCCAACGTCGGTTGCTGTCGCCTCATCCCTGACGTCAGTACACCAGGGGTATATTGCAACCGACGCCATTAGTCTCTGGGTCAGCTACTGGGCTTTTGTAAAGGAATTTGTGGGAATCAGGTACTCTGTAGTATGTCAGGCTTGGCCGGGGCAGGAGGTAGAGAGTCAGGGTTGAAACTGGATTCTAAGTAAACATCATCCACAATGTCCAAAACAGGAGGGATGGCTAGGGGTCTGTGTTGAGGGAGTAAAAGAAACTCTCTGAGCCTTTTCTTGGAATCAGAGTAATCCTGACTTTCCCAGTGAAAATGTTCCCTCATAGTGTGTAAAATTTCCCCAAAAGAGTAATCTTCTGGAGGGGAAGCTGAGGGAATAGAGTCCTCAGCAGCAGAATCTTCATAAGGAGAGAAGGAATAGTCTTGGTCCTCAGAGGAATCTGAAGAAATCGACAGTTGTTCAGAGGAAGCAGAATCTTCCTCTTGTCTAGGCCTTTTGTCAGGAGGAGGCTGAGAACCCCTGATAAGAGAAATCAAATCTTCAGCCATCTTGAGCATCTGTTTCTTAGGCATAGGGCCTTGAACAGGAGACTGAAGTGAAGCCTTTTTCGATTTAGGAGTCTTCGACTTGGAAAACGTTTTGACTGTAAGAGTCATCGGTCTGAAAACGCCTTCAGAAACCGTTGGCATTTCAGAATCACCGACGTCCTTGGAAGGTAAATTGTTGGAAGGGCCTGAAGTAAAAGGCTGCGTCGGCCTAGTACCTTCTATCAAAATATCTGTAGCAGTCTCGGGTTCCAGAACTGCGGTAGTCAGAGGATGCATCAGAGCCTCATTGATAACCGGAGAACCGGAGACCAGATCAACAGAGGCCTCAGAATCGGGCTTAGGCCTGGGCTGTCAGTCCTTGTCCCTGCGCTTTTTGTGCACGCCGGTAGTCGGTAGCTCTGACGACATGGTGTAATTAAATTTTCTACCAAAAGTGTTGCGCAAAATCAAATCGTCTTTTAATAGTACTTTTATTAAATCTAGCACAAAAACGACAAGAAGTGACGTCGTGATCAGGGCCTAGGCAAGGTATGCAATAAGAATGAAAATCCTTATGAGGTATTTGCTTCCCACAAGAAATACAATTGTTAACTTTTTCTGACATTGGTCTAAGGCAAGAAAAGTTTCCCCAACGGGGTACTTAGCTTTATAGAAGACTTCGGTCTGAAATTCAAATTCAAAAATCTCAGGAGTCGGCCGACCGGCACTTGTGAACTGCTTCTGCTTCGGGCACCGCGCGGCAAGAAAGACTGAAGAAAATGGCGTCGGTTGCAATATATATACCCCTGGCGCACTGACGTCAGGGATGAGGCGACAGCAACCGACGTCGGACCAAGACTTTGGAAATCTGGCCGACTGCGGGACCGCCTGACAGCAGGATAACCCAAGTGTGATGACTGCAGCAGGGTAACACGATAAACATCACCAGAACTCACAAAGGGCGAAGTCAGACTAAAAAATTTAACCAAGGTAAACTACACCCTCCTAGGGGGAAGGTATAAATGCATTCCACGCCCCCACAACTAGCTGGAAGTGGTAACTACACTAAAGCTTACAATGAAGCCCTGTACAATCAGCTGTATATGTGTACAGAGTCGGCTGTTCCAGAGAAAATCAAAGCCAGAGCTCCAAGTAAAAAACAAGCCACCCTGGTGGACATCCAGCATCAACAAACACAAAAACTTGCTGTCTAAGAAAACTAAGATGAGACCACAACAATGGAAAAGCACCCTCCTCAGCCTCAACAGGCAAATATGACAATATACCAAATTAATGGTAATAATTAGGGTAACTGAGAAAAATCTAGCAATCACATCCAAGGATATCTATACAGCCCTTTAAAGCTATGTACGTAGCCTAAAAGGTAGGAATGGATCCAAGCATGTGCTAAACTAGTGACTAACTGGATCACACACACTGATCCCGCAGAGATAGCAAACCTGCTAATGGACAGATTTGGTGAAAATTTTACTCCCCATCCCTTCAGAACTTATAAGAAACCTTTCCCACAACTTCCCCCACCCTACATATCCTAAGAGCAGGTCATTAAAGCCTTGGTTAAGGCAAAAAACACAGCCTCTATGGGACAAGAGAGCATTCCCAGGGTGTCTTCTAAACAAATTAAAACATGAACTACCATCAAGTACCCTATTCAATCACAGCCTAACCATAGGCTTTGTTCTCGCAGAATGGAGAGCAGCAGCAGTTATTCCCCTCCACAACAGTGGCTTAGCAAAAGATCCAGGGAATTACAGACCCATAAGTCTGATGAGCCTCATCTGTAAGGCCATGGAACGTATCATCATGGACTTCATAAAGACATAGGCAACCTCCAAACCCCGGATCCAACCCAACTCTGCTTCATCAAGGGCAGATTCCTGCCTGTTAAACCTGGTGGATTTCTTCGAAAATGTGACCAGGGCCACTGATGAGGGCAAATCTGTGCACACGGCATACCCAGACTTTGCAAAGGGCTTTGACACAATCCCACACTCGGGCATTACCGATGAAATTTGCAAACTGAATGTAAATCCCTTTGCTGCAAGATGGGTTACCAACTGGCTTACAAACTAGTCAGACACTGTCAAAGTGGGTGACTCCAAATCAACCAGCAGAACTGTCACCAGTCGGATACTACAAGGGTCAGTGCTGGGCCCCCTACTGTTTGGTATATGCTTCTCAGAAGTTCAGGCCAAAATTAAGGGGCTATGGCTGACCAAGGCTGTGGATGACTGCAAACTGGGTGCAATTGCTGAATCCCCAAAATGATGTCAGTATACTTCAGGTGTGTCTTATGCAGACCAATGACTGGTGTCTTAGTCACAGTCTTAAACTGGATGCAGAGAAATGCATCATCATTCCCTTCGGTAAAAACAATGTCCCTTCAAACTATCAATTAACAACAATACCCTATGTACCAATGAAGGGGGTAAGCGATCTGGGATCACAAGTATACTGTGACCTTAACTTTGACCAACATGTATCTACTGGTGGCTCCATTGAAGTAGCAATCAGGAGACCTTTTATGCATCTCTCTGTCCTTGGTCATAGAATCACTCTCATCAAATTTCTTAGGGGTTTGAGCCCCAGCAACTAGGAAGCCCTTCTACATAACACACTTGATTAGCAAAGGCATCGCATTGTCTCTAGATCAAAGAGGTTTCAATCCCTCTATACTCATCACTAATGAGGCCCATAATTGAGTATAACGCCCCTTTTGGCATGTACCATACAAAGCACCACAGCATCTGGAGAAACCTCAGATGTTTCTAACAAAGAAGATCAAGGGACTCCAGCACATGCCTTACACAGACCAACTCAAGTCCCTGGCACTATAATCTGTATCGTATAGACTTCTTGGGGAAACATATGCCTGGCACACACAATAATCTCCAACCCCAACCTAATGAATCTGCTGCACATCCATAAATCAAACAGGACTAGAGCTACCTATTCCAGGGACTAAATATGGCTTGTGACTTGAATAGGACATGCTGGAGGAACAAATTTGTCTCCCAGAAACTGCCATGTCTTTGGAACAGGCTTCCAATTCATGTAAAGCAGAGCACCTCTATGACACTGCTCAAAGGAACGTGGACGAGTGGATGGGGCACCGTAAATTCTTATCAGGGATATCATCCACACCCCTCCTGTACGTGGGAAATTATTACTAAATATAATCCTGGGTATTGACTAGTATCTAAGGTGTTATATTGGGATGGAACTGCTAGGCTTGAAATGACCTCTGGGTCGACAGCCTAGCAACCTCCTATGATCCTATCAATACGATTACTAATATTCTTTATATATTTATGGGGTCTAAATGTAAGCAACAGAATGCTTATGTGCACATAAACATGATACATATAATATTTCATACTATCAGGCTCTCTTGAATAGTCATACTGACTTGGACTGTCCTTGGTTTTGTGGATTTCCCAAATTATATATTTTTTTGACCTACCTGCCATTTCTTCTTAAGCATCTGTTTATCTGCATTTTATTTTATGCAAAAATTGGATGCAGGGGTTGGAGAAGCCCTTGCAAGATCTGGAAAAGGAGGCCTGAAAAATCTCAGCGATTCCATGTATCAGCTTATTCCTTTCATTGCACTTTATCATCTCAGCAGAGGAACCAAAAACATTCTCTATCCAAAAGAATTTAAAATCTCGTTTTTTTAAATGATCTGGGAGATGCTCAAAGTGCAGCCTGACAAACCTCCTCAAACCAGTACTAATGGCCATTGCCCTGGAAGAATTCTCAAACGAGTCATATGAACACTGTAAACAATGAGTAATGACTTGTACATTTGAAGAAGCTAAATTATTTAAAGCAGATTTTTCCTCACAAGATGAAACTGAAGACAAGATTCCCCATACTTTTACAATTAATTAGAATAAACTTTTAACATATGAGCCTGACATTTCAGAATTCTGAAAAAAAAAATAAGTTATGTACTCGCCATAATGTTCCATCTGTGTTGTCCATTTTCATCCTTCAACTGATGGGTTTGTATCTGATCCCTCGTATGGACTTGGCCATTGCTAAAGCTTGTGACAACTGAGAAGTCTCAAGCTTCTCTCTTACTCACAATGCACCAGATCTTGTTTTCTGACTTTATTAGAAAAGACATAGTATTCAGAAATGGAAAACGCTATATCTGGGTCTAAATATAAAGGACATGAAGTATCCTGTAACCACAAAATCTTCCAGAAGTTTCAAGGATGGGGAGTTCTTGGGAGGGGAGTTCAGGAAGAATGAAAATGAACACAGATGGAACGTTATGATGAGTACATTAACTTCTTTATCTGATGTTGTCAATTTTCATTCTATCCTCAACTGATAGGACAGAATACCCAGCTACCTAAAATCCAGGGTGGGCTCAAGGAAGGATATTCCTGAGCACCATTAAGCCAAATGATGCTTTACCTCTGGAGACCAGATCCAACTTGTAATGAGTAAAAATATGGGAAGTAGTCCAGGTTGCTGCTGTGCATATATCATCCATGGACATTCTGGACTGAAACACTGAGGAAATAGCTATGGATCTAGTTGAATGGGCTCAAAAAAAATTAAAAAATTCCAGCTATACTCTGTGGCATATCGTCTAATCAGACGCGATCTCCGCTTAACATACAAGGCCATGTCAATCCCTGAGCTGTTGGACATGCTCTACTTAAAGAAATCCCAATCCCTCAGAGCCACACACTCCAGGGATCTAAACTTTGTCATCACAATGAACAAAACATGCTGGAGGGACAGGTTCCTGACCCAGAGACTCCCAATGCTCTGGAATAGACTGCCCATACATGTCAAAGAGCGTGCCTCCTTGGTCCTCTTTAAAAGGAACCTTGACGATTGGATAGGAGATAGGAAATTCACCCCTGGGATCACGCCAGTCGCCCTGCTAGACAGGGGTCCAGGGAAGTAAATATTGTGGGAAGAAATATCCAGGAAATTGTTATGGCTGGGCTTGTATTGGCCCTAGGGTCGATAGCCTAGTACCAACCTATGAACCTATAACAGTTTTGGTAGAGTAATGTCCAATTTGTTATAAACAAATGAAATACAGTCGGTTAGCCACCCAGATAAAGTGACTGGCAGCTGGTTTTCACAATTTTACTTCTGTGAATAAAACAGATTTTCTGATGTCTTTTGTTTTATGTAGGTAGAAACAAAATTGTCTGTGGACATCCAATAAATGTAATATTTATTCACCCTTGTTAGCAAATTTAGGAATTCTTGACTGTGAGATGGTTTTAGTTGAGACTTTTTGTAGTTTATAGTCATCTCCAGAACAGAGCAAGTCTAGAGAACCTGATCTCTTGCCCTTATCAGTTGCGGCCTGGTCAGAGCAGAAATGAGCCAGCCATCTAGATATGGAAACACCCAAATTCATTGCAGTATCAAGTAAACTGCTACTACTGCCATGCGATTGGTGAACACCCTGGGGGGCTGTGGTGAGTCCAGAGGGCAGAAGCCTGAAATGGAAATAACTGGCTCCCAGCCGGAAGCTTAAACACTTTCTGGATCGTCCATTCATCTTTATAGGATAGTACACATCATAAAGGTCTGTTGAGCACATTCAGTTGTCCTTGCCCAGAAATGGGAAAATGGACTGAACCGTGACCATCTGAAACTTGGTTCGTTGAACTGACTTGTTTAAATTGATAAAATCCAAAATTGGTCTCCAGTTCCATGTTTACTTTGGCACTAAAAAGAACCATGAGTAAGTTCCTGATTCTATCAGATCTGGTGGGACCTCTTGGACGACTTTTTTCTACCAGTGTTTGAATTTGAATTGATGCTTGTGCCCTCTGACTGGGTGGAACATCGGGGATTTTTCTTGAGCTTGGTAGAGGAAGGGAAAAGGGAAAGTATCTTTTGTCAAGTCTAGCCAAGCTATCTGGTGCAGGGATACACGTCCCCCAACTGCCTACAAAGGAGGGCAATCGGGCCTCCTTTCAGGACTCCTGGCAGGGTCTGTCAAAGGAGGATTCTCTAGACCCTTGGTTTTGCGAGCCATCTCTGCCACACAGGTGTCGCCATCCATTAGAGCTCCTTCCTCTGCCTCTGGGGGAACCTCCTCCAAGTGTGTCTTTGAACGGACAGAGACTTCTTGAACCACATTTTCTGACCGTCCCATTGATTCCTGGAAAAGTATCTGAGAGGTCGAAAAACGTATGCCCACAGCACACAGGGTCTTCCCGTCATTTTTACACTTGGACAGTGTATCCTTCACCTTGGGGCCAAAGATGTGCCATCAAAGGGAAAATTGACGAAAGAGGACTTGAAGGGCTCAGTAAAATCACGCAAGCACATCCAGGCATGTGTCCTAATGGAAAGGCCTGAACCTGCTCCCCTTGAGGTTCCTTCTGCTACACTCGAAACCAACCTCATGGAGGAACTGGAAATGGACTACAGGGTAGCCAAATGAGAAGCCACAGATGACTGAACTTCAGAAACAGCTCCTGAGAGGGTACTTGACAACTCCTTAATCAAAAGGCCTGAACCTGCTCCCCTTGAGGTTCCTTCTGCTACACTCGAAACCAACCTCATGGAGGAACTGGAAATGGACTACAGGGTAGCCAAATGAGAAGCCACAGATGACTGAACTTCAGAAACAGCTCCTGAGAGGGTACTTGACAACTCCTTAATCAAATCCCACTGAAGTCTTGTAAAGTGTGCCAAATAGTTCAGAGACCTTAAAGCAAAGGTAGTTGAAACAGACACGCTTCCCAAATCTGTCCATCATCTGTGACTCCCTGTTGGGGGATGGACAGTGGAACTCTCCTTGGCAAGTTCCTTTTGAATGGTCACTGCTATGACCATGGCATCAACAGGCACTCTTTTTTTCCCAAAACTGCTTGTCAACGGGTTGTGCCATAATGTTATCTGGTCTCCAAGGTATAGGTTCAATGGTGTCAGGTTCCTTCCACACCTGACGAGAGATCAACTCAATGAGCTCAGCTGTGGGTAGAGTCACTGAGGAGTTAGATGGGCCAGTACCGAGGGTCTCCAGGAATATGGACTCCTCAGAAGAAGGGTTGCTGGGTATCCAGCCATTTCTCTGCTTAAGGATTTCAAGGATGTCTGCAAATGAGACATCTTCAGGAGGCGACTGTGGGGACCATTCACCATTATCGGAATTTGCATCTTCTGTGATGGACTCCTCTGGTGAGTGTAGGTGATCCCACTTGCATGTCTTCTTCTTGGGATGATCTGGAGAGGTATCACAAGAAGAAATCAAGATTCCCTGCATGGAAGCCTGGGGCCTTTTTTTTTTGAAACACCTTTATTGAATAATCACTTGTGACACGGGCACATTTATATAAAAGCAATCAAACTGTATTAACAAATTAAAGTTAACAAATAGTATGCTTCACATATATTGCTATACATCATATAACCTAAGCAACATTACATAAATTATTCAATTCCGGGCCCCTTTTTTTTAAAACAAAAAACATCTTCACTAATCCATCACAACATAAGCAATCATACATTTATATACATGAAAACAAACCACACCAACGCAATCCTATTTGCAAGCATTTTTCATCACAAACTATACTGACAAACTCCCAGTTGTAAAACATTATACTTCACTTATAATCTCCCCAATCATTTTCAGTCAAACCTTACATAGTTCATTAAAGTCCTGCCTTCTTTTAAACCTCATTCCTCCCCTGCATGTACTGTTCCCACAATTTCCATTTTTTTCCTATGCAGTTTGCTCCTACCTTTTTCTAAATATCTTAATTCCAGTTGTTTTGTCTCTATTATATTCACTACTTCTAATATACTTGGTTTAAATTTTGATTTCCATTTTCTAGTAAATGCTTTTTCTGCAGCCACCATAATTAGAGAAAGCAAGGCCTTACTATGTCTAAGCAATACTGATTCTGTATTGTAGCTCAGAAAAAGCATCTCCCTCATCACATCAGTCAGCCCACCCAGCATCTCTGACAGTGCATCCCACAGAAAATCCCTAAAGTCTGCCAACTCATTGCACTCCCAGAAAATATGTTCCCAGTTACCTCTTTCTTCCCCATCACACCTCCGACATTTGCTGTCTACCAGAGAAAAAATTATCTGGAATCTACTTGGGGTATAACAATATCTATCTCAACATTTACAAGCAAAAATCCTAAATCTTCTAGATTTTGTTGCATATTTGGGAGACATACATATCTTCTTCCATTGCATTGTTTCTTTGTGAATTGCTTAACCAGTCTCTTCCCAGTCCTTTCTTACCTCCTCTGACTGATTCTTATAGTTATCATGCAATATTTATATGCTCTACTAATTATTCCTTTTTTAATGACAGCTTCTCTTCTAGATTCTACTAAAAACGCCACCAGTGCTGGTCTTTCGTTTAGGACCCCTCCCCACTATTTCCTTCTTTTCGCCTACACTCCGATATCAATCCCTAATAGGGAAGGCAATCTCTAACATGCAGTCCAAATAAATTCTTAGCGTTTTCCTATTCTATCATCTTTCCTTCTCTTGTTATTTGCTCCAAATACCTTGGTTCCTTTGCCAATTTTCTCCAATAAACTCTAGCCCCCTCTTGCTTATTTGTCTGTATCCCTAATTGCAGTCATCCCTATCGGCAGAATTTCCTTTTTCCAAACTCGTGCTGGCTTAGTTCGTAGTTCTTAGAATCTTTCTGCTACTTTACGGATATAATATTCTGCATGATTATTGTCACTCTCCTTACAAGCCTGCATCCAAAATCCCAGTCTCTCTCTGCTTCTTGAGCTTCCCCTTCTGTTTTAACCTCATCCCTTTCCACTCTGAAATATAGTTTTCTGCTTGTGCTATGTATATGAGCCTTAACGGTGTAGCTCTGAAATACCCCTTCAAATTGGGTAAACCCAATCTACCCTGTTCTACTGGAAGAATCAGCTTATCCCACTGGATTCCTGTCATCTTCCCCACCCAGATAAAAGTCCTTCAGCTCTTTATTAACTATCCACAACTTCTCCACTGGTTGATAAAAACATGCCTAACCTGTGTACAAGACTAAAGGTACTAAAAACATTTTAACTGCTTGTATCTTATTATCCATATAACAAATCTTCCATTTTCTCAGTTTTTGTATTATCTTTTGTTTAGTTTCATTCCACATATCCTTATTTGCCACACTAGAATCATTTTTAACCCATACTCCTAAAAACTTCATTTTATCATGTCCTCATAAATATAGGTTCATAGGTGTTTACTAGGCTAATGACCACAAGGGCCTTTTTAAGCCTAGCCATGCATCCCAAATATCTAACACGTTTTGATAACTGTAAGCATGGGCCTGGGAAATGAACCATTTACAGGTTACCTCTTTGTAATAGAGACATAGGTGTCAAACCAGGGATGAATTTCCGGTTTCTCATCCAATTGTCCAAGTTGCACTTGAATTGGGTTAGGGAAGAACTCTACTTCACATGGATGGGGAGCCTGTCCCATAGGCAGGGTAGTCTCTGGGATACATACCTATCTCTCCAGCATGTCCTATTTATATCACAAGCATTGTTTGTCTTTAGAATAGGTAATTCTGCTACTTTTTATTTTGTGGACATGCAGGAGGTCCATCAGAGTGGGGTCTGACAATGCCCTGTACACCAGGCATAGATCTCCCCTCAAAACCCTGTAGGAGACAGAATACAGGGATAGAGCCTTTAGGTGGTCTGCATAGGACATATTACTTACACCCTGTATTCTTTTAGTGAGGAACGTCTGAGGACGTTCTACTTGTTGGATATGCCTGGTTAGGTACATACCAAAGGGTGCATTGTACTCAATGATAGGTCTGATGATTGCCGAATACAGTGGAAAGTACAGTTGTGTACCTACCATAAATGTAGATGTTCGAGTGTATTCACTGTTACAGTCATTACACTTGGGTTATCCTGCTGGCAGGCGACCTGCAGGCGACCTGCAGTCGGCCCGAGTTCCAAAGTCTTGGTCTGGCGTCGGTTGCTGTCGCCTCTTCCCTGACATCAGTGCGCCAGGGGTATAAAAGTTGCAACCAACGCCATTTTCTTCAGTTTTTCTTGCCCCAGATGTCAGGTGCCCCTGGATAGGAAGGCTGGAAAGATAAAATTATGCCAAAAAACATGCATATATTACTATAAACATTTCCTTCATCTACAAGCAAATACATCACATAGGTAGTATAGAGATGAGAAGTACAGAAAAGTCCCAGCAATGAAAAAAGGGGGATGGTGGGTGGGTAACCTGGACTGCAACAGTGAATACACTCGAACATCTACATTTATGGTAGGTACACAACTGTACTATGTTCATCGTGTTTCACTGTTGCAGTCATTACACTTGGTTAGAATCCCAAAGCTGAGGTTGGGTGGCTGGGTCTAAATTGGATTTGGAGAGGCTACCAAGCCCTGCAGAACTGCAGTGGCAAAGCCTGCTCTGGATTTAGAGTAGAGAGATAAGTGGTAGTGCTTGGTGAAAGTGTGCACTGAGCTCCAGGTTGCAGCTTCTAAAATGTCTTTGGTTGGTACTCCTCTGAGGAAAGCTGCTGAAGTGGCTGCTGCTCTGGTAGAATGAGGCCTAATGCCCTTAGACACTGATGTGCCATGTTGTGCATAACAGAAGCGGATGCAGTGTCCAACCCATTTCGAGATTGTCTGCTTTGTAATAGGCTTTCCTTGTGATCCTGCAGCATATGCTACAAACAGTTGCTCAGATTTTCTGAAAGCTTTTGTTTTGCCCAAGTAGAATCGTAGCTGTCTGTGTATATCCAAAGCGTGCAGAAGTCTCTCCCCTTTATTCTGGGGATTTGGGTAAAAGGTAGGTAAATGAATGGTTTGGTTTAAGGCCACATTGGAGACCACTTTTGGCATGAATGTTGGGTTTGTCCTAAGAGAAACCCTGTCCTGATGAAAAATGAGGAAAGGTTCCTCAGCCATTAATGCCTGTAACTCTGAGACTCTTCTTGCTGAAGTTATTGCTAGGAGCAGAGCAGTTTTCCATGACAAGAATTTCAGATCAGCTGTGCTGGCTGGTTCAAAAGGAGGCAGTGTGAGTTTTTCTAAAACAAAATTGAGGTCCCAAGTAGGTACTGGTGCTCTCCTTGGGGGTCTTATATTTTTTGCCCCTCTGAGGTACTATCGTAGTAGAGGATGTGAAAAAACAGGAGGTTCCGTATTGTAATGAGCTGAAATGGCAGAGGCATGGATTTTAATAGATGAGAAAGATAAGCCTTTGTCCAGCATCTCAGTTAGGTATTGTAAAATCTGAGGTATATTAGGGACAAGTGGTTCGAGCCCTTGTGCCTGGTTCCAAGCACAGAATCTCTTCCATTTTTCTGCAGAAGATTTCCTAGTGCTGGGCCTCCTGGCTTCTAAAATGACATCTTTAGAGAGAAGTGAAGTCTGAGTGGCTACATAATCTGCCATGCTGCCAGGTTTAAGGTTCTGAGTTGACTGTGCAGAATCTGATTGTTTTGTTGTGTCAGAAGATGAGGAATTTGAGGTAGAAGCCAAGCTGGGCCTTGAGACAAACTCTTTAGGATTGGGTACCAGAGTGCTGGCATGGCCAGTCTGGGGCAATCAGGATAATTTTTGGCCTTTCTTGTCTCACTTTTAGTAGCACCTTGGTGAGAAGAGGCATCGGAGGGAAGGCATAGACTGTCAGGCCTTTCCAGCTGAATGATAGAGCATCCACTTTCCATGCTTGAGAATGATAAGTTCTTGTGCAAAATTTCTGTATTTGGTAATTGTGAGGGGAGGCAAAAAGATCTATGTCTGGGCATCCCCATTTCCTCATTATCATGCTGAACACTTGTGGATTTAGCTTCTATTCGTGAGGATCCATGAGATTTTTTGTTCCTGGCAGGAATTGTGCCTGCAGATGTACTTGATAGGTCAGTGCTGTGTCCCACAAAGTCATGGCTTGTCTGCATAGGGGGTAGGAATGTGTGCCCCCTTGCTTGTTTATGTACCACATAACTGTGGTATTGTCCATCTTTATTAATAGTTGTCCTGGATGTATTAGGTCCTTGAAAGCTGTCAGGGCATTCTGTACAGCTAGCATCTCTTTTTGATTGATTTGAAGATGCATTTGTTTCTTGGGCCACGTGCCCTGAATACATTTTCCTGACATATGTGCCCCCCAGGCATAATCAGATGCATCCGTTGTTGTTGTCTGCCTGGCTGTGGGTAAGGTGAAAGGCTGTCCCTTGTTGTGGTGACAGGCCTGAGATCACCATCGAAACTCCTGTTGTAGGCAGGGAATTAAAGTTATGATGGTCTCCAGGCTGTGACAATGCTGAGTCCAAACACTTTATAGATACCATTGTAGTTTCCTCATATGCAGTTTTGCATATGGAATTAGTAGAATGCAGGATGCCATGAAGCCCAGAGCCTGCAGAATTTTTCTTGCAGGGAGCTGGGTTTTTGTTGCCATCATTTGAAAGTAATGAGTCAGTTGCCTTTGTTTGTCTGGCGTGAGATAAGCCGTCTGGGCAGTTGTATTTAAGCTTGCACCCAGAAATATTATCTCTTGAGAGGACACTAGTTTTGATTTCTTTTCGTTTACTGTGCACCCTAGGCAAATTAGCAATCTTTTTACAAACGCCAGATGCTTTAGAAGAATGTTCTTGCTCTCTGCTTGAATAAGGCAGTCATCCAAGTAGGGATATATTTGAATTCCTTTTTGTCTGCAAAATGCAATTACTGGTGCCAGGCATTTTGTGAAGACCCTGGGCGCAGTAGATAAGCCAAAGGGCAGTGCAGAGAATTGGTAATGCACTGAGCCTGCTATGAATCTGAGGTATCTTCTGCAAGATTGTCTGATTGGGACATGCAGGTATGCCTCCTTGAGGTACAAAGTAACTAGCCAAGCCTTCTTGCCCAGCATGGGCAGAAGTTGCTGTAGTGTTAACTTTTTGAATTTTGGAACATCCAGGAAAGTATTTAGGATTGACAGGTCCAGTGTTGGTCTCCAAGCTTTGTCCTTTCTGGGTACTAAGAAAAGTCCTGAGTAAAATTCCTTGCCGCTGTTCTTGCTGTGGAACTTTTTGAATAGCTCCCATGTCCATAAGAGCAGCAATCTGTTTTTATGCCTCTGCCCATTGGTTCTGTGGCAGGTCTGGCATACCTTTTGGTTTTGGAAGCGTGTGGAACCTGTAACCCTGAGAAACAATATTCAGCACCCATTGGTCCTGGGTGATCATGTGCCAATTGTTTGAGAAAAGTGCTAGCTTTCCCCCTAGGGGTGCTGTGAAAAGTTAAGTGCTTGGCATTTGCAGAGGGAAGTCATTGGGACGGTTTCCTATAAGGTTGTGATTTGTCTTCCCCTCCTTTGGGGGCTGAAGCACCCCATTGTTTAGGTCTGTAGGAGCCTTGGGGCTGAGATCTGCCTCTTGGGCATCTGTATCTCCCTCGTTGTGGCCTGTCTGACACTGGAAAGGACCAATTTTTTGAAGGCCAGTTTCTGCTAAATCTAGGTGGTTGAACCTGTAAGAAATCTTTCACTGTCTGCATTGACTTTGCTTTATCCTCCATTTTCTTTAACACCTCTTCTGCCTTAACACCAAACAAAGTATCTTGCTGTAATGGAGCATCCAATAATTTTACTTTAACATGATCAGGTAAACTTTGTTCTTTCAACCAAGCATGCCTTCGAATAACAGAGCCTGTAACTGCGGCTCTACAAGAAGCCTCTAATGAATCAAAACCACATTGCAGAGTATGCTTTCCCACTTGTTGAACTGCATGCAATAAATCCTGCATTTCCTTACTGTCAGGACTTTCTGTATTAGAAACCATTTTCCGTTTTAACAATGAAATGAGGTACTGCTGATATTTAAGCATGTGAAACTGGCAGTTTAAAGCTCTTACAGCTAAAGTAGCAGAAGTGTAAACTTTTTTCCCCCCATCTGTCCAGAGCTCTGGAATTCCTATCCGAGGGGACAGGATTTTTAGCAGTGGAGGCCTTAACCCCTTTAGGACACTGAGAAATTGTTTCTGGGTCTGCAGCGGGGTTTTTGCAAAGAAATCTATGAGAGTCAGGGACCCTGTAGTACCTGTCTGGCTTGACTGGTGCAGGGGGTAAAGAATCAGGAGACAGACTGGATTCAGAAAAAACATCATCAACAATATCAAGCACAGGGGGGGATAGCCAGGGGCCTGTGCTGAGGCAATAAAAGGAAGTCTCTGAGCCTTTTCTTGGATTCTGAATAATCCTGGCTCTCCCAATGGAGATGCTCCCTCATGGTGTGCAGGGTTTCCCCAAAAGAATAATCCTCAGGCGGAGAGGCTGAAGGTATGGACTCTTCTGCATCAGAGTCCGCATAGGGAGGGAGAGAGTATCCCTGATCAAAAGAGGAATCAGAGGAAATGGAAACCTGGTCAGAAGAATCATAATCAGTGTCTTGCCTAGGCCTTTTGTCAGGAGGGGGATGGGAACCCCTGATTAAAGTAATTAGGTCTTCGGCCATTTTAAGCATCTGTTTCTTTGGCATGGATGACTGTTCTGGAGAATGCTGTACTTGTTTCCTTGTCTTTAATGGTGTTTTTGACTTTGCCTTTGCTGCTGTAGTGGGCTTAATTGTAAGCTGTGAAGGTCTGAAAACACCCTCAGAAGCCGATGCCTGCTCAGCAACTCTGGACCCATCTGAGGGTATAGTTTCCGCAGGCCCAATACCTTGAGTTTCCACAAGCCTCGGTGTCTCCACGTGGCTATCGGTTACGGCCTGTGGCTCTGAGGTAGCGGGTGTCAGGGGCTGCGAAAGCGCCTCACTGAGAACCGGCGAACTGGTGACTGGCCTAGAAGAGGCTTCGTCATCGGTTTTGGACCTCGGATGCCTGTCCTTTGCTTTGTCTTTGCGTTTTTTTATAAATTCCAATCGTCGGTTGTTCCGACGGCATTATGTAATTACCCTTCGGCCAAAATAATGTAAAGCAAAATCAAACCATGTAATAGTGTGTTTATTGAATCTAGCATAAAACCGGCAACTAGTAACGTCGTGGTCAGGGCCTAGGCAAGGAATACAGTAAGAGTGAAAGTCCTTATGAGGTATTTGCTTCCCACAAGAAATACAATTATTAACTTTTACTGACATCGGTCTGGAGCAAGAAAAAGTTTCGCCAACAGGGTACTTAGCTTTATTGAAGACTTCGGTTCTGAAACTCAATTTTGAAAATCTCAGGAGTCGGCCGACCGGCACTTGAAGTGCTTTTGCTTCGAGCACCGCACGGCAAGAAAGACTGAAGAAAATGGCATCGGTTGCAACTTTTATACCCCTGGCACACGGACGTCAGGGAAGAGGTGACAGCAACCGACGCCGGACCAAGACTTTGGAACTCGGGCCGACTGCGGGTCGCCTGACAGCAGGATAACCCAAGTGTAATGACTGCAACAGTGAAACACTATGAACATCAATGACTTCTTTGGACTTAGATGCTATACCTTTGTTTATAAGTTGCGCAACATAGAATGAATTCCTCATCACTGTAGACACGTGAAAATCAAAGGCTAGATTACTGTGCGTGTGTCCCCAAGTCCCTGACTACCGGGTCACTCTAAGGGGTGTTTTGCCAATATGATAGTTGCCAGGGATGGATGACCTCCCAAGGGATACTATTATGCATTTCTTTGCATTTAGTTTTAGTCCATGGCTCTGACACCAGTTATTTGTCTGCGTCAGCCCCCTCCTGGAGAACATCTGTGTCAGTGTGAGATTGAATGACAGCTCCTAATTTGCAATCATCTGCAAATTTAGTCAGCTAGAGACCACTGACATTGGCCTTGACTTCTGAGAAGTAAATGCCAAAAAGTAGCATTCCAAGGACTGATCCCTGAGGGACTCAACTAGTGACTGGCCTCTTTGTAGAGGTGGACTCCCCAATTATAACTTCTTGGATATTCCTGAACCAATTTGTGTGTGGATACATAACTATTGCATTTCTTTTTGCTTCATTAATTTTGTATCCCGAAAAGATCTGAAACCAACTCATAATGCTCCACAACACTGTAATGTCTCTTTCTTGTTTTGTCAAGTATAAAATATTATCTGCAAATAAAGCCAGCTTTTCTTGACTACCAAAACTATTTATATCCTTGAATTTCCAAGTCCCTTATTTTCTTTGCCAATGGTTTTAAATATAATGCAAACAATGGCAGAGAGGACACCCCTGCCTGGTTCCTCTGCTCAAGCAGAAATTATCAGAGAGGACTCCATCCACTTTAATTTTCACCTCCGATCCCTCATACATCCTCCTAATCAACCTTAATAATTTTTCAGGAAATGCAAATACTTCCACTGCCCTGCTCATAACGTCACAACTTACTCTGTCAAATGCTTTCTCTGCATCAAGACCAACCACCAACAATAATGGTATTTTCTTATATTCTGCTTCCCTCTGGATCATCAATGTTCTGTTAATGTTGTCAAATGTTTGCCTCCCCTCCACAAAACTACACAGATCCATATCGATCAGTTTTGGCATTACTTTTTCCCATTCTTTTAGCCATTATAGACATTAACACTTTATAATCATGGTTTAGTTTTGAAATGGACCTGTATGAAGCTGGATCAAATGAATCTTTATCCTCTTTAGGTATTACAGCTACCACGGCTTTCTTCAAGGACTTTGGTACTTCTCTTAAAATACTGTTAAACAAAACATTCCAGATCTTTATCAATTTTTTCTCCTATCTTCCAAACTTTCACAGGAATACCATCTATACCTGGTGACTTTCTTGTAGATTGGTTATACATCACAATTTTTATCTCCTCCTATCCTAACCATTAGCAATTGAGCCTCATCTACTTCTAACCTTGGCATATTTATTTATTTATTTTTATTTAACATTTGTTGACCGGGCTAGTCTAACTGGATATATGTCCATTTTCAGTAGAGGCCCGGGGAGAAAAGCTCCAAAAGAACAGGCAATTTAAAACAAATCAAAGGACAAGAAGAAATACAAAATAGTTTACAAATGTTAACAATACAGCTAAAATAAAAGGAAATCCTCATTCCTTTAAATCTATAAAAAAAAAAAATATATATATATATATATATTTTTTTTTTAAGAGAGTGCAAGGAAATAGAGAGGGGAGTAGTAGTGGAACAAAAAGTTATAAGGAAAGAGGAGAGAGAAATACAGAGAGATTTGGTAAAAGTAAGGTAAGAAGGAGAAGTAAAATCTAATATGAGAAGCAAGGAGAAGGTAGTTCAAAGTAACATGCTAAGTGGCCTAAGGAATGAGAAGAGAGTAGGGAGGATAAGCATAGGAAGAGAGACTGTAGTGTTGTAAAGGAGGAGAGATTTTAGTCAGGGTTGCTGCATGGACAGAGCCAGTGCTTAGTAAGATGAAGTCTGAGTTTCTTTTTGAAGAGAGTGGAAGAGGAGATCATAGTGAGGTCCTTAGGAAGAAGGTTCCAGCTTTTCCCCACTGTATAGGAGAAAAGTGAGTCACCTGCTTTATTATTAGATTTATGTGTGGATACTAAAAGTTTGTGTGAAGAGCGAAGGTTAGAAAGATTTTTATAGGGACTAATAAGTTTAGTAAGGATAGGTGTTTTTTCAGGGAAGTAAAGGATTTTTTGGGTGACTATAAGTTGCTGTGATAAAGTTGATTTTCAAGTTCCAGCCAGCCAAGTTGTTTTAAATTTAGGCAATGATGAGATCTAAAAGGGGTGCTGGTAGCAAATCTGGCTACACTATTGTAGGAGGTAGCCAATTTGTTCAGGTTAGTTTTAGATAGATTTGTATATAAAGGTGATGCATACAGGAGAGTAGAGATAAGATGGGAGTGGGCAATGGTAATTCTGGCCGTAGGAGTAAGGAAAGGCTTGATTTTATACAGGGAGCCAAGCTTTTTATTAATAGATTTAATAGTGGTATTAATATGAGAGTCATAGTTTAGGCTATGATCGATGGTAACCCCTAAAAGTTTGGTTGATGTGTCAGGAGATATAACTGTTCCATTTTCAGATACGATGGAGAAGTGGAGTGGTGAAGATTTTTGTGTGGGAGTGAACAACAGTAGTTTAGTCTTTTTAGGGTTAAGGAGGAGACAACGCTGTAAAAACCACTCTTCTACAAGCTGAAAGACATTTTGGGTGAGGGATTGAAGTTCAGTTGGGTTAGAGGCTGAGGAGACTAAGGTGGAGCCATCTGCATACTGTATGGTTACGGCTTGGGGGATGCTAGAAGCAAGATCATTGATAAATATGGAGAATAAAAGGGGGACTCCAAGTGAGACAGGAAGAGGAGAGGATAGAGTGTTTTCCCAGAGGACAGCCTGTTTTCGATTATCTAGGTAAGACTTGAACCACTGTAGTGCCAGAGTGTCAAGTGAAAGTGATTTCAGAAGATTCAAGAGAATTTGATGATTAACCATGTCAAATGCTTTTGAGAGATCTACAAAGACAGCAGATGAGAGGATGTTATTACTGCGGTTTTTGTTTATGTGATCAGTAAAGGAAAGAAGGGCAGTAGTAGTGCTATGGGAGGGACGAAATCCATGCTGGGAGGGAGCTAGTAGTCCATTTAGAAGGAGGTGGTCAAGCAGTTGTTGGTGAATGCATTTTTCCATGATTTTAGCTAAGGGTGAAAGTAGGGCAATTGGACGGAAGTTTGAAAGTTCAGATGAGGTCCCGCCCTTATGAAGGGGAATAATATGAGAGATCTTCCAGATGGAAGGGATAGTGCCTTCATTGATGGCTCTATTTATTAGGATAGAGACAGGGTAGGCAATGCTTTGGCTGCAGTTTGAAGATATTGCATAGGTAGTAAGTCAGCAGTGGGGGTAGAAGGTTTGAGTTTTAGAAGGAGGGAACTGATGAGGGATGTAGAGACAGGTTGTAGTTGGAAAGTGGGAGGAGATGGAAAGGAGGACAGTGGGGAAAGAGAAGCCACGGGAGGAAGGGAGTTAGCAATTGACAGGATTGCTTCAGTAAAGAAGTTGTTAAAGGAGTCAGCTATCTGTTTAGGAGTGTTTTTGGTAGTACTGGCAGGGGTGGGTGTCTTAGATGTGCCAGGGTGAAGTAAAGTATTAATTCCTGTCCAGAATTTCTTAGGGTTTTTGTGGTTATTTTGCTGGAGATGAATGAAAAAGTTTTTTTTATCAAGTCGTACAGAAGATTTAGTGGAGTTTCTAAGCTGTTTAAATTTAGTGTGATCAGATGGGTCTTTAGAAGCACGCCATTTTGACCAGAGTTTGTTTCTTAGCAACATTTTGTGCTTAGTTTCTTTTGTAAGCCAGGGTGCAATTTTGGTCCTATTTTTAAGGGTACGGATATGGGCATGGAGGTTGAGAATTTCAAGGAATTTTGAATTAAAGTAGGCTACTGCTTCATCAAGTTGTAGGCATTTTAGGGGTGACCAGTTGCAGTGTCTAAGTTCGTTTTGGAAGCATTCAGGGTTAAAGTTCTTGTTAGAGCGTATGGTTTTAAAGCTTGTAGGTAGAAGTAAATTGGATTTATGTTGAAGTATAAGTTAGAAAGTGATCACTCATATCTTCTGGGAGGGTGCCTACTGTGTAGAATGAGGGGGAAGTATTTATGAGAATCCAGTCAAGGATGGATTCTTTTTTGGTGGGCTTGTGGATGCGAGTGGATGAGGTGACAATTTGAGTAAAGCCATGTAGGTTAATGTGGGTAGAAGGGGTATTGGTACTACAAGTATTCCAGTCAATGTTAAAGTCACCAAGTACTATGGTTTCTTGAGGATATGAGGTGGAAAGCCAGCTAAGGATATTTTCAAGGAGGTTGATGTTGTTGCCAGGTGGAATATAAGAGCACAGAATATAAATGGCCTTGTTAGTATTTAATTGCAGCTTAGTAAAAAGAATTTCATTGTTAGTGTCAGATGGAAGACAAGAATTTAATGGAGTGAGTTAGAGACCTGTTTTATACAGTAAGGCTATACCTCCTCCCTTCTTGTTAGGGCGATCTACTCTTAGAATATTATACCCAGGAGGGGTGATATCGCAGTCCTGGACATGGGGTTTTAACCAAGTCTCTGTGAGACATAATAGATCAAAGTTGTGTATTTGCAGTAGGGCATGAAGCTCTGTTATTTTATTGTTAATACTTCGTATATTTAAGTGTGCTAATAACAGGGAGATAGAAGAGAGGCTAAGGTTGTATTGGGATGAGGAAGAAACTCTAGGTGTGAGGATAGGAGAGGTGGCAGTGGGGCCTGGGTTAGGATGAATGTTACCATCTAAAAGGAGGTGACAGTGAGATCTGGGGTTGTGAATTAGTATAAGATATGATATAGTTTGTTGTTTTTTCCCATAAAGGTGTTTATAGTAAATATGGTTAACTCTATGATATTTTGGGAAGAAGTAATTGGATGTGTAAGTAATGTTGATGTGTTTTAAAGAAAGTGATGATACAGTAAAGGATGTTTGTTTTAAGGAGTGTTGCAGATTAGAGCAGTTGAGGTGTTCATAAGAAGTGGAGAAAAAGATAAGGAAAAGAGATGGGAGGTTTGAGAGTAGGAGAAGGGATGTGAGGTAAGGAGAGAAGGAAGAAAAAGACATTGTGATTTGGAGTGAGAGTTTGGGAAGTGAGAGATTAGATGGGAGGGGAAAGTAAGAAGATTGGTGAGATAGTAGGGAGATATTTGAGAGGGAAGGAATGATATTGGCTAATAAGAAAGTAGGTGTTTCTAGAGAGGTTTAAGGCTGGATGTAGTGGGGGTGAGATGTTTGGGAGGGAAGAAATGTTATTGGCTAATGAGGAAGTAGGAGTGTCTACAGAGGTATAAGGTTGGATGTAGTGGAGGTGGGTGGGATTTGGGGGTAGGGTAGGGGAGCGGAGTGAGCCCGAAGGGCGAACGGAGCGGGAAGAGCCAAGCAGGGAGGAGAAAGATCGGCCTAAGAAAAACAATCAGTGAGATGCTGATTGCTGTTGGCAGGTAGAGGTCAGGTAGGTGACAAGAGGTGATAATAGAGAGTCAGAGTAGGGTTGGGAGAGTAGAAGGATAGTAGAGAGAAATGGAAGATAAAAGGGGGGCAAGGCAGAATTGAAGAAAGTATCAGTAGTTTTAAAGAGAAAAGAAAGTTACTTTGGAGAAGTAAGTAAAGAAAAGGGACTAGTTAACCTGGTAAAGGAGATTAGAGGGAAGGGATAGAATTAGTGGTGAGAGGGTGCCATCTAGTGGGAAAAGGTGAAATTACACAGAAATCCTAGGAGGGAAAGGAATAGTCTGCAGGTGGGAGAGACAAGTGTGGAGCACAATTAAGACCACGAGAGGGGCTGGAGGGATAGAGATACAAAAGAGCTATGGCTGCTGGCTATCCTGGAGTGGTAGGGAGTTTAAATATGTAAACAGTTTCAAAAAATAAAAATGGCTACTAAGCAGCGGACATACTTTCAAGTTTTCTTGAGGGGATGGATTCAAAGGATGGCCTTAATTCCTTAATACAGGAAGAGCAGCGGGTATTAGTGACTGGAAGGAATCCTGGTCATCAGGTAGAACAGGTTCCAACCATACTGTAGGACAGGCAGCTTGGATGGTTTCAAGTTTTCTTGAGGGGATGGATTCAAAGGATGGCCTTAATTCCTTAATACAGGAAGAGCAGCAGGTATTAGTGACTGGAAGGAATCCTGGTCATCAGGTAGAACAGGTTCCAACCATACTGTAGGACAGGCAGCTTGGATGGTTTCAAGTTTTCTTGAGGGGATGGATTCAAAGGATGGCCTTAATTCCTTAATACAGGAAGAGCAGCAGGTATTAGTGACTGGAAGGAATCCTGGTCATCAGGTAGAACAGGTTCCAACCATACTGTAGGACAGGCAGCTTGGATGGTTTCAAGTTTTCTTGAGGGGATGGATTCATTTTTAATGCTTTCATAAAGATTTCCATTTGTATCTTTTCTTGATTTTCATATTTCTCTGCTTTATGGAGACTTTCACATAATTTCCAAAATATTTCTAATACCTCTGCAGGACCTCTTGTTACCTTCCTTGTTTCAGGCTCTCTAAGTTTGGCAACAGCCCCTTTCTACTTTCTGTTGCCTGAATCATTCTACTAAAAGTTTTTGTGCTCTAGTGTTAATACCAAAAAACAGTTGCTTAATAGCAACCTTTCTAAACTCATGCACATTACTGAGGTAATCCCTCATTTTCTGTCTTGCATTCTGCAGTTGATCCGCTTCTTGTTCTGTTAGATTGGCTTTACTTTAACATTTGTCAGTCCCTCTAAATATTTCATGTTACTTCTTAACCATAGCTTCCTTTCGTTTACTTCCATCCTATTTTTAAACTCCAGCTTAATTTTATCCCACTTCCTAGCTATATTTTCAGAAGAAATTTCTGTCCTAACAGCTCCTGAATAATCTCCACTACCCATTTCTTAAATTCCTCTCTTTTCAACAGATAGGTGGGAAAGTGCCAGTGTCTCATTTCTATTTCATTACCCTGGGCTTTTATTTTAGCTATTATTGGCGCATGATCTGAAACAGTTATTGGGTGAGTATCAAGACATTGAATTAATTGCACATGTTCCTCTGAAATGTAAATTCTATCTAGCCTAGCCCAGTTTTTATATCTTGGGGAATAATATGTAAATTCACCCCAAACTCATATTACTGAATTCACATCTTCCATGCCAAATATGTTCACAAATTTCTTCAAAAATCTACCCTCCTTTGTTATATTCTCCTTTCTGGGCCACCCAGACACATCTTCACTGCCGCAAATCAAATTCCAGTCCCCATCTACAATTAATATTTCTTGCTGAAAACTGATTATTTCTCCCTGCATTTTCTGAAATTCCATTACAGCAGTTTTAGGTGGAATGTAAATACATGCCAGTGTAATCCTCCTCCCTTGCCAGTACCCACTTAGCACTACAATCCTACCATTACCTTTTTATCTTCTTTTACCATTATTGGAGCTCTTCTTGTAATTAATATAAGTACTTCTCTTTTCCTTTGCCTCAGGTATTCTGCTGAATAACCATCCTGAAAACCTTTCTTTATCAAATTTGCATGTTCAGTTCTTTCTAAGTGTGACTACTGCAACACAGTTATTTACACTGTACATGTTTTAATATAGTTCATTACTCGTTTTTTGTATTTATCTGTGAGGCCATTGACATGTAAAGACATTACAGAAAGCATCACTGTATTAAAAAAAAAAGTTATGTCTTACATAATGTTCTGTGTTGTTGTTGTTCTTTCATTCATCACTGATGGGTTCGGAACCGAGTCGACCTAATACCAAGCTCCTGCCAGCCAAAAAACTCTCGAGCTAAGCTTAGTCATAGTGCCCTTCTCCCTGTTATCTCAGAATGAGTTTACCCATCTTGTACTAGTAAAGCAGAGGCCATTTCTGCGCAAATGCCCTAACTCACCACTTGGACCTAAAGTATCCCCCAGGAGCCTTTGGAGGGGGAAGGAGGGTGGAAAGTGATGAATGAAAGATCAACAACAAAAATAGAATGTTATGGTAAGACATAACTTCTTTATCTGATGTTGTTAATCTTCTTTCTGTTCATCACTGATGGGACAAAATCTCCAGCTACCTTGTGTTCCTTGGGCGACCCTTATGGAAGAACGTTCCTGAGTACCATTGAGCCGAAGGCAGCTCTCCCTCTGGAGACCACATCCAATTTGTAACGATTAACAGAAGTGTGGGGGTTTAGCCCATGCGACTGCTGCGCAAATATCATCCATAGAGGCTCTCGAATGGAAGGCTACAGACGTTGCCATAGATCTGGTAGAGAGGACTTTAACATTCTGTGATATAGGTTTGTTTGCAAGTGAGTAAATGTAGCATATGCAGTCTCTCAGCCATTTTGATAGTTATCTTGGAGACAGAATTTCCCATTGTAGGTCCAGAGAAGGAAATTGAAAGTTGGTCAGTTTTACATATTGCTTTGGTTCTGTCTAAATAATACCTCAGTTGTCTGTGTACAGTCAAAAAATGTAGACAGTATTCCCCTTTATTAGAAAATTTGGGAAAAATACTGGCACATCAATGGTCTGATTGATTGAAAAATCTGAAAAAACTCTGGGGAGAAAAGAAGGGTTTGTCTGGAGTGATACTCTGTCCTTGTGGAAGATTAAATTGGGCCTTTTAATGCATAATGCCTAAAGCTCTGAGATTCATTTGGCTGACGTGATGGCTACCAGGAAAAGAGACTTCCATGAGAAAAATTTGAGGTCACACTTCGCTGCAGGTTCAAAAGGGGGTTGAATCAAGGACTGAAGAACTAATGTGAGGTTCCATGGCTCTATAGGTTGCCTGATTTGAGGCCTAATATGAGAGATCCCTTTAAGAAAGGTTTTGCATAACCTAAGCGAGATGAGGGGAGAATTATCCAACCCATCATGAAAGTTAGAGATAGACGCTAGATGTACTCATATGCTAGAAGCTGTAGCTCCATCTTCGAAGAATTTTGACAGATATTGTAAAACTGCTGTAAATGGAGCCGAGTACGGGTCTAGCCTCCTTTTCTTAGACCAAACAGAGAACGTCTTCCACTTGTCTAGATATAGTCTTCTGGTGGATGGTTTTGTGAGAGGCCAGGATAATGTCATGTACAGGTGAGGGAAGGTTATCCTGCCTGGTGATTAATGGAAGTGGAGAAACCAAGCTGTCAGCTTGAGACTGGACAGGTTTGGGTGACTCAACCCTTGGGGGTGAGAAATAAGGTCGGGAAGAGGGACCAGAATCCACGGTCGACATAACAGATGAGGTCTTATAGAGGCCAAAAGAGGGCTATGAGGATCACTTTGCATTTCAACAGAATAGTTTTCTTTATAAATTGGGGAATCAGAGGGATGGAGGGATAGGCATATAGTAGTCCCATAGACCAATTCTGAATCAGAGCATCCCTCGGTGATTCCCCCTCTGAGGGGAATAGGGCAAAATAACTGCTGCATTTGTTGTTTGACGGGGAGTCGAATAGGTCGCAGCAAGGCTGGCCCCAATGGCTGAAAATTTCTGCCGATATTTTGGGATTGAGGGACCATTCGTGAGGCAAGAGAATACATCCACTCAAGTTGTCTGCAATCACGTTGGAATTCCCAGGGATATGCGATGCTAACAGAAAGCAGTTGGAAGCTATTGCCCACTGCCAAATTTTCATGACCTATCGACACAGGGGATAGGACTTGGTTCCTCCTTGCTTGTTGATATATCACACTACTGACATGTTTGTCTGATTGAATTGCGATCATTCCAGAAGGAAGAACAGATTGGAATGCTTGCCCCAATGGCTGAAAATTTCTGCCGATATTTTGGGATTGAGGGACCATTTGTGAGGCAAGAGAATACATCCACTCAAGTTGTCTGCAATCACGTTGGAATTCCCAGGGATATGCGATGCTAACAGAAAGCAGTTGGAAGCTATTGCCCACTGCCAAATTTTCATGACCTATCGACACAGGGGATAGGACTTGGTTCCTCCTTGCTTGTTGATATATCACACTACTGACATGTTGTCTGATTGAATTGCGATCATTCCAGAAGGAAGAACAGATTGGAATGCTTGCAGCGCTAACAGCACCATTCTCAGTTCTAGAACGCTGATATGCAGGTTGGCCTCCAAAGTGGACTGTGCGCCTTGGACTGTCTTTCCCTGGAAATGGCCTCCCCACCCTATCAGGGAAGCATCCGTGGTCACAATGGCCTTGGGTTGGGAGGGATGGAATGGATGGCTCCAAATTTCTGTGTCTGGCCTCATCCACCAAAGAAGGTCCTGTTTGCAACAACTGGTCATCTGAATTTGAAAGCATCGAGGGTGGTAATTCGGAAACCACTGAGACAGCAGAAGCCTTTGAAGTATTCACATATGCAGTTTCACAAGAGGCACTACTGGTATGGAAGCTGCCATGGATCCTAAAACCTGAAGAACCTCCCTTGCTGAAGCTTTGTTTTGACAGAGTATCACCCAGAGCTGAAGCCTTAATCTCTGATGTCTGTGAGCTGCGAGAGACATCAGACAAGAACAGGTGTCAAAGACTGCTCCAATGAATTCTATGTTTTGAGTTCGAGTAAGGTTGGATTTCTCCCAATTTATTGTTATCCCAAAGTCTCGCCAGGGTAAGAGTGTATTGCAGAGCTGTTACCAGAAGATGCTTGGTGGGGGCAGTAAGGAGACAATCGTCCAAATATGGAAACACCCAGAATCCTTGCAGTCTCAAGTGAGCTGTAACCACTGCTATGCACTTTGTGAACACTCTGAGGGCTGTAGAGAGTCCGAACGGCAGGGCATGAAATTGGTAGTGATTGACTCCTAGCCGGAATCGAAGTAGACTCCTGGAATGCTTGTCCATTTTAATGTGGTAATATGCATCCCAGAGATCTATCGAACACATCCAATCGCCTTCCCTTAGAAAAGGGAGAATGGACTGAACCGTGACCATCCAGAATTTCGTTTGGGCAACGGACTTGCTCAAATTGCTGAGATCCAGAATTGGTCTCCAATACCCTGCTTTTTTGGCACCAAAAAGAATCTTGAGTAGAATCCGGATCCGCATTGGTCTGGTGGGACTATTTGGATGGCTCTTTTTTGATACAGCTTGTTTATTTCTGCAGCTGCTTCTTCCCTTTGACTGGGTGGAACATCGGGAAGTTTTGGATAAGTGATGAGGGGAATGGTGTAGCCTCTGATTATGATCTTCTGCACCCCAACGGTCAGAAGTTATTGAATGCCAGGCAGCGTGGTGCAGAGAGAAACATCCCCCAACTGCTTCCAGAGGAAAGCAATCAGACTGCCCTTCAGGAGTGCTGGTAAGGCTACCCAAAGAAAGAATCCCTGGGTCCCTGGTTACGTGAACCCCCTCTGCCTCGGTAGGAGCGTCTTCCAGAATTGTTACCACCTCTGCCCCTTGGGGTATCATCACCACATGCGGCACAGAAAGGACCCTGAGATTTTTTGTGTCACATTTTCCACTCCTCTGGTTCATGGAAAAGGAACGTTGAGGATTGGAACAGTGTAGACCTACGGCAAAACAGGGTCTTACCGTCCTGCTCACACCTGGCCAGGGAGCATTCAGGAAGGAAGACTTGAAAGGGTCCACGAAGTCACAGAGGTGCATCCAGGCATGGCGTCTCATAACTATGCCTGAACCTGCCACTCTAGCCGGCCCTTCGGTTGCATGAGAGGGCAACCTCATGGATGAAGTGGAGATAGATTCCAGGACTGCGAGCTAAGAGGCAACTTTGTCCCTTACCTCGTCAGAAAACTGTCCGAGTGTTCAAGAGTTCGGAAACCAAGTCTCTTTGGAGCCTCATAAAATGTGCCCAGTAATTCAGAGACCGTATGGCAAAAGCTGTGAAGCAAAAACTCGCTTCCCTAATCTTTCCACAGCCTAGGACTATCTGTTGGGCAGATGAACAGTATAACTCTCTTCGGCGAGGTCCTTTTTCGTGGCCATCGCCACCACCATAGCATCGACTGGTAAACCTCTTTACCAATGTGGGTTTTCCTCGGGGGGGGGGGGCAGTATCTTGTCAGGTCTCCAAGGGATCGACTCAACAGCATCAGGGTTCTTCCAGGCGCGCTGCTCCACGAGTTGTACCAGCTCGTCTGCAGACAGGGTCACCCAAGAGGTAGATGGCCGGGCATGGAAAGCCTGCAGAAACATGGACTCCTCGGAAGAAGGGTTAGTGGGCTTCCAATCACCCCTCTGTTTCAACATTTCAAGGATGTTTCCAAAGGAGACATCATTAGCGGGTGACCATGGGGACGCTTCCCTGTCATGGAAATCCGTATACTCTGTCAGAGACTCCTCAGGGGAGTCTACGTGCTTCCTCTTGCACAATCTCTTCCATGGGGGCTTCTCAGCAGGTGTTTCTGAGGAGGACTCGGAAAAGGGGGTGGCCTGTAACAGGGTCTCCTGCGACTTTCCTGCCCAGTGTCCTGGGGCGGTGGCTTGTGTCAGCTGCATCTCAGGGAGGAAAAGAGGTCTGGGGTTCCGAAGTCGGTGGAATGCTTCCAGAAGCAATTGCCCTCTCCATAGCTCGGAAAGCAGGTCCACCCGAAGAGGGATGGGAGGCCAGAACAGAGAAGGACAACCTCAGAACCGAGGTCACACCCCACTCCGCTGAACCCGCTCCTGAGGGTGGTGCCTCAAGCAGGATCCATACAGACAGAACTCCAGCACCGTGGATGGAACCATAGACTCACTCAGAACTGTTCTGCGAGCCCGCAAACCAATCATGGGGTTGAGGAAAGCCCGGGTTCAGAGGGGACCAAAGGCCTGGAGCTCCAGTGAGGTCCACTACAGGTGCCGAGATGGGGGGGGGGTTGAAAATGATGTCAGAGCTTTAGACTTTGGAACAGGTATGGTCAAAGGTGTAGAGTCCATGGAGAAGCCAGCCCAAGTCCTGTAGGTGGATGGGTCCTAGACGGAGTGGGTATCCCCCCTGGCTGTCAACAGCTGATCCACTAGGTGCACCACGTCAAACTCAGAAAGGCTCGGAGACAGGTCGTTCTAGGAACGGACTGTATACTTGCCCTAGAAATGGATCCGTAGATGGAGAGTATCGGGGTCCATGGTGGAGAATCTACCAGCACCAGTGTCTCAAGTTTGGAGACCAGAAGAATTGGTGTCATAATTGTCGCTATTGGGACCGTGAAAGGACTCTGTGCCGAAGTGGCACTCTGAGCCAACGCGGAATGTTCAGTAGCAAGCATAACCGCAGAGACAGGCATCGAAGGCGTGCACTGCGCCTAAGCGGCACTTGGTGCTGAAGTCGTAGTAATCTTTGGAAAGTCAGTAGTCGGTGCCGTAGGCAGTATCACAGCTGAAGCTGGCGCCACTATAGGAACAGTCATAGTCAGAGCGGAAGAGGTCAGAGCTGATGAGGTGGACTTATGCTCCAAAGACAATTTTGGTATCTTAGATTTCACAGGTTTGCCCTAGTCACCCGATGGTGAAGAGGGAACACAGTGGGACCTTTTTTTATCCTTGATTGGAGGGGGTAAGACCTCAGTCGCAGAAAGAGCCTCTGAAAAGGGTGACTTAAGGTGGCCCTTGAGAATCAGCTTGTTTTTGTGCTCGTTCAAGGTGCGCTGACTAAAACTTTGACAAATCACACAAGGGGGTTGCACCAAAAGCTGGGGCACCCCCAAACAATAAACACAGTCCTCATGGGAATCATTGTTAGGCAGTTTACCCTTACATGAAGTACAATGTTTAAACCCAGACGTGCCCTTTTTACCAGACATCAAGAACAAAATACACACAAGTCAGATAGAAAGAGTTCTGTTCTACTATAGCTATGTCTAATATGGTTGGGAGGGTGGCCTAATGGTTAAGGTGCTTGCGTGTACAAACACAAGGTGCAGGGTTTGAGTCTCACAAGAGATAATTGGCTAGGCTTAAAATGGCTTGCAAGGGCAGTTAGCTTAGTACTAATCTATGAACCTATAGAGCTACTATATCCATGTCTAAATATATCTATCAAAAAACTCACAAGTTAGCTGGAAAAAGGAAGAAAAAGAAATACCAATGACGGTATTTAAGAAATACCACACAGGTAAGAAGAAAGGCTGTACCACCATGGTACTTAAAAACTACCAAAAGGGTAGAAACAACAGAAGGGTAAAAAGGTCTATAAACAGCTTCAGAGTTTAAGAAATATCAAAATAACCAACAAGAAATAAGATATAGACAAAAAAAATGTAGAAAAGATATCAAAGTTTTCCACTTAGCTGAGAGATGACATTATGAGAACAGTTTCTTTAACACTACCACTACACACATCTCAGACACACAACACATACAAAACCTACACCCCACAACCATTGCCTAACGTAACCCCTACCCTAACCCTAGAATTTACACACACACAAACCTCTCATGGTCTACCCTGTTACCCAACACACACACATATACACACACACTTGCATGCACAAACTCTTTCCACTATACTACACACACACATACGTACATACTCTTATCTTTAAAAAAAATGTGCATTTGATATTATACATATTTGACATTCAGATCACACACAGCAAATGTTAGACATTCCAAGCACTCGCACTTTTAAATGCCACCAATTTATGTATTGCATCTTTGTATTCTCAAGTTTAATTCATGTTATGTGTATATACACATATGGCTGCAATGACTCATACATAGGATTGTAGGTTCATAAGCAAGTACTAGGCTAGCTGCCCTTGTAAGCCATTTTACACCAAGTCAATATCCCTTTTTGTACTCAAATTAAACTATCCATTTTGGTTAGAGACAAGGCTTACCCACCCCATGCCCCAAGATTGATAATTATTACCCCTAATGAGTATAACTGGGAATATACTACAGATAATTTGAGGGGACCCATGCATGGAATAAAGCATTTAGAAGCTGCCTCTGTCCAATAGTAGTACAGGAGGCAGTCCTAGGTAAACTGTCCATTTCCCCTTCACAGACCCAAGATGTATTTGAGTATGAACAGGGATGAACTTTGTTTTAAGTGGATGGGGAGTCTGTTCCAAAGCAGCAGTATCCTCTGTGAGATATACCTGTCCCTCCGAAACATTCTGTTGATGTTGCAGAAGAGGCTTAAATCCCTAGAGAAAGTATTCCTAATGCTATTTGACTTGCTGATGTGCAGTAAATCTAACAGTATTAGGGTGGAGGTTGTCTTGTATGCTAGACACAGGCCAACTCTTAGTCTGCAGGATACAGAGCATTGTGATGGGGCTTTGAGCCAATCCATGTAGGATATGCTTCTAAGGTCTTGTATCCTTTTAGTAAGGTATCTGTGTGCATTCCGGTTTTTGCATGTGTGTCAACAGATACATGGCAAAGGGGACATTATACTCTATGATTGACCTAATGAGGGCTGAGTAAAGGGGGACAATCTTTTTGTGTATAAGCTGTGCAATAAAGAAGGACTTTCTTACAAAAATAGACACAAGTTGATCAAAATAAGGTCACTGTCCACATAGTTCCCAAATCCTAAACAACTGGATCAACTCTTTGAGGCGTACAATGTGGCAGTTCCCTGAGGTAGATATCTTCCCAAAGGATACAATAATACATCTTTTGGCATTTAATTTCACTCCACGATTCTGACATTGGTTATTTATTTGGGACAAACGTTCCTGCAGGACAATGCCCCTGTATCTGCCTTCTGACAAGTTTCTTGGCTATGGCTAACAAGGATCTTTGGAACAGTTCACTTACCCAGTTAAACTGAAAAAAAAAAATCTATGTACAAGAGGCTTAATTTCTTCTGAAGAAGCATGTCATGCAGTCTGTGTGCATCTACCACTGTCTGGTCTCCCAACACAGCTAGACAGTGACCTGTTATGATACTGTGCTATGTCCCCTGTCAGGATGAGCTCCTCCAACAGCAAAAAAAGGAACTTGTCATACTCCTTACACTATGATCCTTGTATGGGTGAGGTCCGCTTTGTTGCACCAGTGGTGTGCACCCGGTGACCAAGGAGTATATTACCAGTTGCCTGGTCTGCCTTCTGTATACCTACCTATATAGCAGCTCAAACACTTAGCCACTGAACTCCTGTTTCCAAGATGCTTGTCATAATACAGTATCCTGCAATTTAACAACCTCACTTTTTATTATGCTAAAATGGGCCTTGTAGCACAATGATTATGATACTGAGTCTGAAGTAAGATAATTTTTGAATCACTGATAACCACATTGAGTTATCACCCACACAGTCAGTGCTGCCCTACTTGTCCATTCCCATTCCTAGGATAGGAGACTATCTGTACATTGCACTCATACACATACACTGTCAAGCTTGACACACATATAGACATAACTAATAAAAGTTCTTACTCAATTAAAACTACGTTACAAAGCTGGCCATCTCAGCCATCTCCTCTTGCAGGGTGCTCACAGGGAAATTGCCAAAAATATTTTAATATACTGGAATATGGCCTTCCTTTTCTTCTAATTCATTCAGTCCACAATACTCAAAAGAAAACAGACTGATGAAAATAAAAGCTGCAGGTTTGTTCTGTTCACAGCTTCCCCCACCCCCAGATGCACCAATGCAATTTGCCAAATGCTTTAGAGCACCTCATTAGGCCACTTTTCTAAGTACCCAACTTATCAGGTTCTAAAGCATGGTCATTGCCCCTCTAAGAGTGAAACTACTTTTACAAGACAGCCCTTTATGAACTCAATAATAAACAGGAAAACAGTTTTTCTTTGGTATGCCCTACATTTGAAACTGCTGTACATTACAGAGCCTTCTCTAGCTACACTTGAACAGCATTTGTTTACAGAATCTACCTAACTTAACTCCTACCCTAACCCTAGAATTTACACACACATCCAAACCTTGACAATGGTTAGGTGACTTACAATTACATATCCTGCATAACAGGATACATTTAAGAAACTTTTCTCAGACTCATAATGTGGAATTTTATACGTGTATATTTCATACAAATAAAAGTTTATAGAATATTGCTCTGGATTTTATGCATATATTGGCTTACATTTTTCTCAGTACAGTGTACCATGACAGCATTTTCTTAATTTTGCCATATATTTGAACTATCTGCATTGAGTGCATCATGTACTAAACTTTACCATTATTATGTACATGGTCTTGTTGATGATTAAGATTGTAATACATTTTCTGCTCATTGAGCTTGGATCATGGCTGAAAGGCATCAATAGAACAAGCCACTTACCCAGTAAATAAATAGTAGTAAATGAATAAGCTCATAGTACTGTCTACCTGCGCTAATGATACTTTGCATCAAGCACCCTTGCTACTCTACAATGGCCATCACATTGTGTTCATAACATGAGGCTGTATGCATGTGTTTACAATTATTTCCTCATACTGACCCATTCAAATGACATAGCCTCTTCAAGTGCTCATTCAGAAGGGCTCCTGCCGGTGCAACTAAGAAACAAAAATTCCACTATAAGTTGCACAGAGAATAGGGAGCATCTGCTAGGAGATTATGACGTTCACATGTAAAACACTGATGCCAAACACCAGCTTCCCAGGACAGCAAGTGATACCACTGGCATTACCTACTCTCGTAAGCAGTATAATATAGATGCAGTGACCTATGGAGTTGCCACCCCCAACCTGCTCTGCCAGTAGAGATAAAGGTTATAGAGAGAGAGATACTATTTTATAGTATGCACTATATATAACCTAGTTTTGCACTGTATTTTCTGAATAATACCTGTTGATGTTCTTGTCTACTGTTGGTAGGGGCAGACTAGACTGACTTTTGCATGTTTTACATTTTACAAATGCAGAGGAGAGTGCCTTAAACCAGAAGCCTGTCTGATATGTGGCTGAGTCTCCAGAGGATGGGTATGTGCACTATGTAAAAGTAAAATTCAAATTCCAGTAGTCATACTCATGTATTAATGTGCTGCATTGTTTCCTTTCAGTTTTTTCTCCCTCCTCCTACAGGTTCAGCTGTGATGCAGAATGCAAAGTGGTGGTGGCCACCTGGGAATGCACCAGCTGATATACCTACTGCTGGGTCATCAGTAGTCATAAAAGCCTTCATCTCTGCAAGGGGACAAAGGTAACCTGAAAGGTTCTTTGGTGGCCTCAGAGGCTATCTTTCTAGAATCTTTCTTTCTTGTTCTCTCCTGGCCCTGCTTAGCTTCCCTGGAACAAAGTTTGCTATGACTTGATGTAAGAAGCCTGAGCCGATTTTGCTACCTTTCAAGTTATCAAAAGACATATACAAAAGAGGTCAAGATTCCACCCCACCCCCCCGTCTGCTTACGTACTCCATCACTGTGGTGTTGTCTTAGAGGTCCTGGAGACCAGAGATGATTTAGGGCCTTCAAAGCATTTAAAACTGCCATTATCTCTTTCACATTCATATGTTTTTGCCTGTCCTGTTTGTACCACAGACTTGCACTTTCAACCCTTTAGACACAGCTCCCCACATCAGACTAAAGAGGAAGTGAAAGGAAAAATGGGGGACCTGGATTCCAAGAGAACTGGTACATGCACAATAGTACCTTCCTCCTTATAAAACCCTAGAACTGGGATATGAAAAGAGAAATAGTGCAGACGCCGAGTCCCGACTGACCTGAGTTACCACTGAATTTTTCTTCTCAAGCCGATAAAATCATAAGAATCATAGAAGCCATGTACCCCAGAATCCTCAGAAATTCCCACAAACATACCTGGTTTTGACTGGAAAAAACTGCTGGAAGATCTCTTCTTTGTCTGGAGAAAAAAAGCTCCTCCCAGGGCAGAAACTAACAGATGTCTCAAGAAAATAATTCTGTGAGAAGGGATGACAGACGACTGCTTTAAGTTCACTTGAAAACCCAGACCATATAGAAGATTCTGAACACCTGTTAAGGACTTTAGACAATTGGAAAATGAGTCTATATATATAGGACAATCGTTCAAATATGGCAACATGTGAATGAATGTCTTGAAGTCTTTTATAAGCAATTACAGAAGCTGGACAATTTGTAAATACCCTTGGAGCAGCAGATAATCTAAATGGTAAGACAGATAATTGGTAATGTAATACAGACACAGAAAATCTTAAGAAAAGTCTAAAATTCCAATGTGAATGTGATGGTAGGCATCTTTTCACCTAGGTCTACCAAGACGGCTATCCAAGAGACAAAAAGTAACATGGTTTGAAGGGATAACATTTTAGACTGAGACCTTGACAAAAAGATTGAGAAAGGAGAAGTGTACCGCAGGCCTAAAGGTCTCTTTTTCCTTTGGTGACAGAAATGTCTTTGGAAAAAAGTTTTGCCCATCTGGTAGACAGGTGCTGGTTCTATGACTCCCTACGATACATTTGATCCAATGTTGTCTTTTACATCTGGGATCAAACTGTGAGTTATTGGATCCAACTCAGATGAGACACCAGCACCACGAGCTCTGCCTCCTCTATCCATAATGTTTAGCCCTAACAGACAACACTCAGACAGACATTGTTTGCTGCCTTCCAGGACTGCAGGTTGGTCTAGAGCTCAGTTGCGATTGTAAACTTTGACTTATTAGATAATTCATATTCACACCTGCTCTCCTCTACCCTTATTCCGTTTAATTAGTATGCTTTTTGTGTAGTATTTCTTAGTATTATTATAGGTAGGCTAGTGATATGCAAGTTAGGCAGTATGGTAGCGTTACTGGACTTTGCCCGCATTGTAGTGCTTTTCATTCTGTATTTTGTTAGTCCTGTTTAGGGTGTGTTCCTTTTTCTTACTTTAGCAGGGAGTACTTTTCGTCTTTTTGGTATACAGAGGGGTTTTATAAAGTGTGTCGTATGTGGCCATAAGCTGCCTTCACAAGATGTCTGCTTTGGTCCCACACAACATTGGCACTCAGTGATGGTTTTCACTTATGAGTCATCAATAAGAGAAGAGCTAATTTGTTGTTAAAGGGGCTCCTAATAGCAAGTGATGCTTTATCTTCTTGTCAGCCTTCCAGTAAACATGACAAGGATGATCGGGTTCAGGCAGAGGGAAGCAAGGAAATTAAATCTTCCAGATGGGACCATAAATGAGCAGCCTCACTTTGTTTAGTCAGTCTGGTCAGAAAATCCCAAGTTCTTCAGCCCCCTATGACTGTTTCAGTGTGTCCATTGGATAAGACTCCTCAGACCCAGTCTCCTATGGCAATGACTGTGGAAATGCTCTTTCAATGGCTCTCAGTGTACCTAGCCCTTTTTTGTCTACAGAGGCTCCCTTAGGCAGGGTTCAGTCACCTCCACCCCATCCGCTTGAAAGTTCTCCCCTGGGTCCGCTCCATCTCCGCCCTAGATCCAAACTTTTGCAGTTCAGGTCTGGTCCTCAAAGTCTTGTCAAAACCTTCCTCAGTAGTGTCTTCAACCCTGTCATTCCAATCAGTCAAGAGTTTGTGACTTGCTGAGTTATAGCAGTTGAAGTGGTCCTTCCTGGAAATCCCTTCAACCTTGTGTCCTAGACCTGAGGTCAGGGGTCCAACTCCTTGCTTTTACTCCCTCATGCAAAATGTCTCTGGAGTTGTCAGAGCTGGTGGCTTCGTGTCCAAGTAGGGTTGGAGCTGAAACCTTGGTCTGTTTTACCTCCCACCCCTGCCTTGGAGCAGACCCTTTGGGGCCGGTGTGTCCAAGTCTTCAAATAATCTCCTCCTTTTGGCGCTTCTACTGTCAACAGCTTGGCTCCAGTCTTGGCATCGGGGCAAGAAGGAGCAGCTCCCAAGTCTAGCATGGACTGGGGGTGCTGGCTTCAGCTTATGCTTTTGACATCGTAGACAGGATGTTCTCCCACCAATAGTTAACAGTGGTTGGCACCCTCTGCATTTTTTCCTCCTTATCACCTATGTCTATTGACCCATATCAGTCTGCTCTGGGACAGCCCACTCTGACTAGCTTCCAGGCTACCTTGCATCCAGGGCCTGAAGGCTCCTCTGTTTCACCTCTGGGTTCTCCTGGTCAGGAAGGTTTTGGCAAGAGGAAGCACCTGGATTCTCCAGAGAAGTCACTCATCAAGAACACCGCCATTGGAGGAGGAGAGGGGGTCCCCAAAATCCACCCGCAAGGACACCGTGTTTGGTGACCTTATGGATCTGCCCCATCAGAGACAGGACTGTGTTCCTGAAGTCTTTCGGAGTGGGCCCATCCACGTCCTAAGTGGTCTTCCCTCCAGAGGTACTCATTGATTTGGTGTCTTGGAGGGCCTGGAGAGACCTCAGTTTGGTGGAATTTATTCCCAAGAAATGTAACAAAAATGTGTTCCCTCTCAAGGACTGGGACATTGGAGTAAGGGTCCCACCACTGATGTGATTGGGGTGGTGGCAGGCACCAAAAAGGACATCTCAGAAGATACTTCATCAGTCCACCCCCTAATGGAAATTCTAGGACACTGGACTGATTGGGGAAGTGCTCCTTCACATCAGCCACTTTTGTGCTGCAGGTATTAAATTGCCTTACCCATCTGACGAGATTTCAGCAAAGCATCATGTCAGAGGTATCAAGAGTGGTTAAGACACAACAGACTCCAGAGTCTCAGAAGACTGTCAAGGTGTCCATGCAACTGCTTTATAATCCAGCTGATGGCATGGCCCGGGATGTAGGTGCCAGCACTGCCATGCTTGGATGAGACTGCGTAACTTTGTGGACTCATAACCACGACATAAAAAATGGACCAAAATCGAGGGTCCCAAAGGATAAAATCCACTTTTTAATACAACATATATGAATAAAATAACAGTTATGTACTTACAATAACTTGGTATCTGTGTTATCCGTAATCACCATTCATCACGTATGGGTCGAGGATCTGACATCGGATCAGAGCTGGCACACTTCAACAGCAGCTTAGCTCAAGTGCCTCCCCTCCCATAATGCTCTGTTAACTATTAAACCCTCAGATCGAGTTTGTCTTGGAGACAGAAGACAAACAGAAAAGACCTCCCCCCACAGAAGGTTCACTAAAAATCTGCCAATCCCTCATGACGGGGGATGAAGGGTTGGATTGTGATGAATGGTAACTGTGGATAAAACAGATACCAAGTTATGGCAAGTTCATAACTATCTGATGTTATCCTAGTCACCATTCATCACGTAGGTCAGAGTCCCGAGCTACCCAACATGCTCAGGTGGCCTCACAGAAGGACATATCTAAGAACAGTGTAGCCAAAGGAAGCCCTTCCCCTAGAAACTAGGTCAAGTTTGTCTTGAGAAATAAAGGTATGAGGAGAAGATCAAGTTGCCACTGCACAAATGTCAGTCAAGGATTGACGATCTGAAAAGGCAGCTAATGTAGCCACTGACCTGGTAGAATGAGCCTTAACTGGTCCGAGAACAACATGAAGAATACATGTAAGAAATGCACTGGGAGATACAATGGGAAATGGTAATTTTTGAAACAGCTAAGCCTTTCCTGTTGACTGAAAAAGCAGCAAACAATTGGTCTGAGAGATTAAAGGACTTAGTTCCATGCACATAAAAATGAAGCTGTCGAACATCTAAGGTATGTAAGCTGTATTCCCCCTTGTTACCATAATTAAGAAAGAACACAGGAAGTTGGATAGACTGGCTGAGGTACGCTTCAGTGGCCACTTTTGGCATAAATGAAGGATTGGGTTTCAAGGCCACTCTATCTTTATGGAATATTAAATAAGGAGGTTTAATGGTAAGAGCCTGCAATTCTGATACTCTTTTCATTGAAGTTATTGCCACCAAAAAAAAGCAGTCTTCCAAGAAAGAAATTTGAGGTCACAGGATGCAGCAGGCTCAAAAGTGGGCCTAGTTTGAGACTGCAGGACTACAACAAGATCCCACGGTGGAAAAGGGTCCTTGACTGGAGGATGGAGCAAAAAGACAACTTTCAAGAAGGCCTTGCAGAGGCGAGAAAAGAACAGAGGCTAATCACTGAGGTGAAAATTAGAAATAGCTCCCATTTGGACTTTAATCGTAGAAAAACTAGTGCCTTCCTGAAAAAGGGAAACCAGGAAAAGAATGATGTCAGAAATAAGAGCTGAAAAAGGATCCAGAGTCCGACCTTTAGCCCAAATTGAGAAACTTTTCCACTTACTTCTGTAAACCCTCATGGTAGAAGATTTTTGAGAAGCAAGGATAATGTCCTTTACAGGGGAAGCAATCCTGGACTTAGCAAGAATCACTGGAAATGGACAAACCAAGTTGTCAGATGAAGGGTCTGCAGATTCAGGAGCGGAAGGAGCAACAGGTGAGAGATCAGATCCAGAACTGGATCGAGCAACCAAGAGGGGTGCCTTAGATAAGACCATAGAAGAGGGAACCACATCTGCCACTGCCAGAAAGGTGCAATGAAGATCAACTGTGGCCTGAGGAGTTTTGCTTTCTGAAGAACCCTCGGAATCAATAGTAATGAAAGAACGGCATAAAGGAGACCCGGAAGCCAATTGTGAGTTGGAGCTTCCCTGGGGACACCCCCTCTGGGGGATCACGGCGAAGTAGCTGCTGCATTTGTGGTTGAGGAAGGAAGAAAACAGATTGCAACTCAGTTGGCCCCACTGACAGAAGATCTGCTTTGCCACTAGAGGATTCAGGGACCACTTGTCAGGTATCAGAACAGCCCTGCTCAACTTGTCTGTCAGCACACTGGATGCTCCAGGAATACGAGTTGCAAGTAGAAAGCGCCCCGAGGTCATCGCCCACTCCCAAACCCTCATGGCCTTGCGACAAAGCAGACAAGAACATGTGCCCCCTTGCTTGTTACGTACCACATAGAGCCATGTTTTTGTCTGTGTGTACTGCTATTGTTCCCAGAGGAAGGCAGTCCTGAAAGGCTTGCAACGAACTGAGGACTGCTCTCATCTCCAGAACACTTATGTGCAGTTTGGGTCTCTGACTGGGACCACGTCACTTGGACAGTCTTCCCCTGGAGGTGCCCCCCCCACCCTAAGAGGGAAGCTCCCATGGTAACCATGGCCATGGGAACAGGGGAGAAAAGGACCTGCTCACTAGGAGGTCTGGAGAGTGCAGCCACTAGGGCAGATGTCTCCGACATTTTGGAGTGAGCCATATAGGAACTGACTGATGAGAGAATGGATCAATAAACTACCAGGGTCCACTGTACAACTCTCATGTAATACCTGGCCACTGGGACCAGATAAATGGCTGCTGCCATAGAACCTAGAGCCCTTAGAATAAGTGACACTGGAAGACAAGTTTGCTCCAGAAGAGACTGTACATGAGACCGAATAAGAAGCACTCTGCAGAGAGGAAAAGCTACAATACCCGAGGTAGTGTCCAACTGAGTGCCTACAAATTCCAGCTGCTGAGATGGGGTCACGGAAGACTTGGCAAGATTCAGTGTTATCCCCAACTGATCGAAGAGATGAAGAAAATGTGTGGTCTCCACCAACTGATGCTGTGAGGAGTCAAACGTCTAAATACGGAAACACCTGGACTCCCTGCATTCTGAGATGAGTTGCCACCACTGCCATACAATTGGTAAACACCCGGGGGCTGTGGTGAGTCCAAAGGGCAGGGCTCTGAACTGGAAATGATTGGCTCCTATGTAAAAGCAGAGACATCTTCTGGACCACCTGTCTATTTTGATATGATATAGTATGCATCCTGGAGATCCACAGAGCACATCCAGTCATTTTTGTGCAAAAGGGGCACAATGTACTGTACAGTGACCATCCAGAACTTCAACTTCTTAACTGAGAGGCTCAATTCACTGAGGTCCAGAATCAGAAGCAGGTTGCCGGTTTTCTTTGACACCAAAAGGAAGTGGGAGTAAGTTCCAGATCCTCTGTGTCCTGAGGAGACCCTTTGGATGGCCTCTTTAGAACGAGGTTGTTCACCTCCAAATCGGCTCTCTCTTGTCAGATGGTATGTCTAGGAGAGTTTGGCTTTTTGGCAGGGGGTCGGAAAAGAGAATACAGCAGCCCCTGGATATAATTTTTAGCACCCATTGATCGGTTGTGATGTTTACCCAGGCAGAAGGATGCAAGGATAAATGACCCCCCCTACTGCCTCCAGGGTGGGACAGCCAGGCAAAACCTCAGGGACGATGGAAGGGCTACTCAGAGAAAGGCTCCCTGAAAAGTACAGTTGTGTACACTTACCATAAATTTAGATGTTAGAGTGTATTCACTGTTGCAGTCATTATATTTGGGTTATCTGCCTGCAGGTAGCCCTCAGCCGGCCTGAATATCAAAAGTCTTGGGTCCTGCGTCAGATGCTGTCTCTTCTTCCATGATGTCAGGTCGTCAGGGGATATAAAGCATGCAACAGACGCCATTACATCAGTTTTTCCTGCCCCAGATGTCAGGTGCCCCCATAATGGGAAGCAATTATATATAAGGTTACACCTCCAACAAAAAGCAAATACACCAGAAAGCTGAAATACACTAAACAAGAAGAAAGGTATAGCCAAGAGAATTCAGGGGGCTGGAAGGAGGGTAACCAGGACTGCAACAGTGAATACACTCGAACATCTACATTTATGGTAAGTGTACACAACTGTACTACATTCTTTGTGTTTCACTGCTGCAGTCATTACATTTGGGTAGATTCCCAAAGCTAAGGAAGGGAGGAGGAAGTTAGAAAGCATTAGGACCGGCTATTAAGCCCTGCAAGACTGCAGTGGCAAAACCAGCTCTGGATTTAAAAAAAATAGGCAAGTGATAATGCTTGGTGAAGGTATGTACAGAGCTCCAGGTAGCAGTTTCTAGGATGTCCCTGGTAGGGACACCTCTGAGAAAGGCTGTAGAGGTAGATGCAGCCCTGGTGGAATGTGATCTTATCCCCTTGTAGGGTAGGTTTTCCATGTTACTTATAGCAGAAATTAATGCAATGTCCTATCTACTTAAAAATGGTTTGCTTTGAAATGGCCTTCCCTTCTGCCCCTGCAGCAAAGGCAACTAACAGCAGTTTAATTTTTCTGAGAGGCTTAGTCCTGTCCAAATAAAATCTAAGTTGTCTGTGCATGTCCAAAGAGTGAAGTATTCGTTCTCCTTTGTTCTGTGGATTAGGAAAAAAGGCTGGCAAATGAATGGACTGATTAAGGGCCACACTGGATACCACCTTGGGCATAAAGGAAGGATTGGTCCTGAGGGACACCCTGTCAGCATGGAAGATGATTAAGGGCTCCACTTGTGGCGTCAGTTTGAAATGCAAGTCAGTAGGCCTGAATACACCCTCAGAAGCCGGTGCCTGCACAGCGGCTCTGGACCCATCCAACGTAGAGGCATCCGCAGGTTCCATGGTCGAAGAAGCATCTCGTGGCATACCGGTCTCTGAATGGGTCTCAGTAGAGGCCTGCGAATCTGAAATAGCGGGTATCAAGGGCTGCGAAAGCGCTTCAATGAGTACCGGCGAACTGGCGACTAGCTTAATGGAAACGTCGTCAGCAGCTTTGGATCTATGCGGTCTGTCTCTGTCTTTATCTTTACGTTTTTGGAATGTCGGTAGTCAGATGGCTTACCAAAGCCATTTCTGGATAATTAAACAAAACAGAGTACCGAAATAGTTTGATACAAAAATGAACAGACGAATAGTTTGAGGATTGAACAAGGCACAAAACCGGCAGCGAGGGACTTCATGGTCTGGGCCTAAGCAAGGAATGCAGTACGAATGAAAATCTTTATGAGGTATTTGCTTTCCACAGGTAATATAATTGTTAACTTTTACTGACATCGGTTTAGGGCAAGAAAAAGGATCTCCAACAGGGTACTTAGCTTTTTTGAAGACTTTGGTTCTGAAACTCTAAAACGAAAATTTCAGGAGTCGGCCGACTGTCACTTGTGAACTGCTTCTGTTTCGGGCACCGTGCGGTAAGAAAGACTGATGTAATGGCATCAGCTGCATGCTTTATACCCCTGACCACCTGACGTCATGGAAGAAGAGAGAGCATCCGACGCAGGACCCAAGACTTTAATATTCAAGCCGGCTGAGGGCTACCTGCAGGCAGATAACCCAAATGTAATGACTGCAACAGTGAAACACGAAGAACATCTCTGGTTTTACGGGCCTCCTCTGCCCCTAGGGCAGCATCAACCATTGAAACCTCTCCTCCATCCCCTGAAAGAGGAATCTTCTTGAGCATCCCGAAAGGAAAATTGCGACTTACAGAACCATATCTGCTTGTCCCCAATGAGTCTTTGAAAAGGACTTTGGAGGGGGGGTGTAGAGAATTTGATCCCTATTGTTGACAGTGTCTTCCCTTCTCGCTCACTGCGGGTCAAAGTATCCTTGACACTTGGTCCAAAGAGGGTTGAACAATCAAAGGAGGCATTGGTGAACGACGTTTTAAAGGCCTCTGCAAACCCGCATAAACATAGCCAGGCATGACACCTGATGGCAATGCCTGTGCCCACCACATGTAAGAAACCCTCTGCAGCACTGGATATCAACCTCATGGACGAGTTAGCTATGGACATGAGAGTGGCCAGCTTGGGAGAAATGGCCTTAAAGTCCTCCACAGGCATGGAGTCTGAGAGGGGAGTGGTAAGCTCCTTAATCAAATCTCTCTGGAGACGGGTAAAATGTGTCAGGGAGTTTAATGCACACAGGCTGAAAGAAGGCAAGGTGAACACCCGCTTTTCAAATCTCTTCAATGCCCTCGATTCACAACTGGGAGGATGGTCAGATAAACTTTGTTCCGCCAGCTCTCTCTTGGTGGTGGCAGCTACCACAGTTGCACCCACTGGAACTGCCTTGGACCAAAAAGCCTGACAGTGGGCTCAAAAACTTGTCTGTTCTTTTGGGTAACAGCTCCACTGTATCGGGTTCCTTCCAAGCCCTACTGGCAATAAGGTTGATCAAGGAGTCAGCAGGGGGGACACCAAAGAGGTAGATGGGCCCATACCAAAAGCCTCCAGAAACATGGCTTCCTCAGAGGACGGGGGCTGAGCTGACTAACTGCCTTGGCCTTAAGAATCTCCAGGATGTCTCCAAAGGAGACATCATTGGGCAGTGAACTTTGGGACCCATCCCCCCCTTTAGGTCCCCCTTCATCGATATCCATGTCCTCCGTGAGAGACTCCAATGGGGAGTCAAGACGTCTCCTCTTACTTGTCCTCTTCTGAGGGACTTCCTCCACAGGAGGCTCAGGGGTAAATTTGGAGGAGGTGGGAACCCCATTAGAGGTAACTCCCCACTGGAGGCTATGTTAAATGGGCTGACCAGGATGAGGGGGTCCGCTCAAACTTTGGGGCTGGGATAGAGCACAGCAAGCAGGGGAGGCTACTCTGGTAGCAGACAGAGATCTTTCCACCACCCGCAAAGCAGAAGGACTGGACAAAGCCCCCCCCCCCTCCCCTGCTGACAACAGGAAGGTGCAGACCCCACCAGAACCTCCAACCCTCTTGGGAATGCCAGCCCAGAACTATCAAGCACCAAGGGGCAGAGAGCGGTCTAAAAGGCCCGGACACGAACCAGCCCCCACTGACTCCAGGGTGACAACATGGACCGGTGGCCCCACTTGTCCCGGGGAATTGGAGCAGACCTGGCCATAAGACTCTGATGAGGTAGGGTTAAAAGAAGTCTCGGTAACCCCCACTGCCACCATGCTGCACACCGGCTCCCCTTAGTACAAACTCTGAGAAGTCAGATGAGGAGAAGGAAGTCGGGAAAAGGCTCCCTAATCCTGTGGGTGGAGGAAGCCAAAAGCCCCAGTTTGATTTGAGCCCTCAAAAAGGACTGCTTCATCCTCTCCATATCAGAGAAAAGATATTCCTGGAGAATCGGGAAGAAGCAGAGGACCTAGCTGGAGACCCGTGCCGGGACCCAGACAGCCTTCTCTGATGGTCCAGGGAATGGGTCCTCCGTGAAGGGGTAAAGAAATGTTCCCCTCCCGCAAAATCCGAGGGAACAGCCTCAACCAGAATGGGATCAGACATGGGTCTTGGATCTGACCGTATCTAATCCAAAAAAAAATGAGGGTCCGAGGAAACAGTTCTCGAACTCTGCGGATCCAAAAGGGTCGGATCTGTGACAGGTCTGCTCTTGCTTGGATAGAAAGGCCTCGATCCAGAGGATGTGGATCCATAAGTCGAACCAGAAACCCTCGGAGCCGAAGGGCCAGGACTGGAGGCCTTGGATCTGGGAGTCAACTCTCCAGAAGTTCTCAGATCCAAGACCCTCACATTGGACACCACTGAGGTTGGAGTCTGATCTGGGATATGGCAGCTTAGCTTTTTTGGAGGAAAAAAGCTCCCCTGAGAAAGAAGAAGAGGAAGGTTTTCTTTTATGGCCCAGACGGCCCTGCCTTGGTGGAGGATTCCTTGACCAAGGGACCCCCTCCCCTGAACTATGCCTTTTAAAAGAAGTTTGTTCCTGCGGTTGACCAGGGCACTAAGGTTGAATGCAGCACAAATGTTGCATTCAACCTCCAGGTGAACGGCACCGAGACAATAGAGGCACTCCTCATGCGAGTTGGAAACTGAAACTAGCATCTTCCAACCGCACGAGGAGCACCTCTTAAACCCTCAAGGCTTCTCCGACATGGAGAAACACCACCAAAGCCAAAGGGAAAATCCAGAGAGAAACCAGAAACTCAGGCAAGAGGTCTAAAATGCTAAGATCCGTCCTACACTTACAATTACAGAAAAAACACTAAATTAACAATAAAGGTAAAAACAAGCAGTTCAGGAGAGGTTACTACACTACCCAAACCAAAAAAACCTCGCCAAAAAACCAAAAGGACCAAAACTACCAAAGGGAGGGGGAAAAGACACAACCGAAAACTCATGGAACACTACTACGACTGAAAAACTTAGTAAAATAAAGAAAAGCTAAGCAGAAAACCCCAAAGAAAGAACTTACTTAGAAAAATACGAAAATTCCAAGGAGCTGAGCTGTGTTTAACGGTTAAAGCAGCAAATGGGATCTGAGCGGTTAGAGGGCAGCAGAGCATTATAGGAGGGGAGGAACTTGAGCTAAGCTGTTGTCTAAGTGTGCCATAGTGGATCCAATGTCGGATCCTAGACCCATACGCGATGAATGGTGACTAGGATAACATCAGATTAAACAAATATTGAGCACTTTCATCCTAAATAGATGGAGACTTCATCAGAATACATCATAACACTATCAAAACTGCATTTAAATACATAATTCCATGCCCATGAATTAAAACAAATTACAATCAATGTGCAGTAAATTAATCTGAATACTTAAATATTTAATCCTATACCTTCCATTAAATTACTTTACGGTAAATATTTAACCCTATGCATTCCAAGTTATAGTATAATGCATAACACACCAGAAGATTTTTATTTTGCTTTCCAGAACTTTATCTCCTTTTAAGCACGTTAAAAATTTAAGAACTTAAAATATAATTATTGCTATTATTATTATTCATTAATGATCAAGCCATCCTTTTCCTTTACCATTTCTCGCATCTATAATTTACCAGCCTTTATTTTGACTGGTGCAATAGATATAAAATCATTTAATCCAGGTGGAAGCACTACAGCTAACCTGAGCTGCCACTGACGTTCCTTATTACTAAATAAATTTTTCCAAACATCCCCTTAACGACAAACATTAATCTGTGCAGTTATCCCAAACACAAATAGTTCCCACAATGCATTATTTTCCCTTCTGTTGTTAATATCATATACATGTTCACAAATATGTGTTTTTAATGCACGTTCAGATTTTCCAATGTAATAACTTGTACAGCTTTCGCATTCAGCTAAATATACTATTCTAATGGTGGAGCAATTGCCTTTCTAAAAAACAATTCTACTTTTCATTAAATTGTCTAAAATAATTTCAGTTACTTTAACGCTAAAGGGACACTGACTGCAACAACAGGCAACCGTGTCCTTGTTACTCTTCGCATAGTTAATAGGCTTGTTCTCTAAAAGTTTCTTAAAATTAGCAGCAGTTTTTTTTTGTAATGAACAAAGATACATTTCTTACCAATTTATAAACATCTGGGTTTGCCTTAAAAATATTCCAATTCTTTTTAATAGCATTTCTAATCTGTTTGGAATATTGGTTGTACTGAATGACATAGGCTTTCTCATATTGTAATGTTCCAAAAATATCTTTATTACAATCTAAACCAGTACCTAAAAGTGGCTTATATCTAACTACTCCACTCTTTGTAAACGTCATCCATAATACCATCCACCAAATTAACAGAAAACCCCCTGGCACAAAACATGTTTCTTAAAATTACAAGTTCATCCCAGACATCTTCATAATGTGAGGTCATCCTGGCCACTCGAATCGCTTGCCCCTTAACCAGACTTCTATTCTATGACAAAGGGCGGCTACTTAAATAATACAGGTAGGAGTTACAAAAAGTATCTTTACGGTAAATGTTTGATTTAAAACCATCCTTAGAGTGAGAAATAAGTGTATCCAAATAGTTAATCTTAACTGAATGGCAATCATAAGTAACCTCAAATACTCTGCGGTATTATTTATATATCTCACAAATTTCTCAACTTCTCCACTAGCACCTTTCCACAGGATAAAATATTATCCAGGAAACCGTAAATAGGTGCATATTCCTTGAAAATTCACTGTTGAAAACATTTACTTTCCCAACCCAGTAGTAAAAGGTTGGTGTATACAAGAGCACACACCACCCCCATAGCTACACCTTTTTTCTGTTAGAAGTACCCTCCTTAAAAAAAAAATCACAAAATTATTTTCTAGTATTAAAGCCATCAACTCAACAACTAATGTTATTTAACCATGAGTATGAGAAAAGCAAGAAAATAACATTTCTTCAAAAAATTCCAAGCTTGCATCTTTGTGGATATCAAGGATCTTTTTTCCTGTTATTCCCAGTTACAAATAAAAGGTCTTTCAACCATATAACATTTTTGAGATGACCTAAAAATTCCCATAAATCTTTAAGTGAGGGGTATGATCTACCACATGCTTCACCCCATTTGTCCACCAATATTGTTAGTGAATGGGTTTTTGAACCACATGCAGAAACTACTGGCCTAAATGGCAGATTTGTAGTATCTTAATGAATTTTTGGAATTCCAAAAATTGAAAGGATGACTGGTTTAGAATTTAACAAAATTTGTAAACCTTGAAAGTAACCCACTGGTTCAATACATATTCTTCTAAATAATAGTCTGTTATATTACACTCTATATTTATCTGTTCTTAGATACTTGAACACATATACTCTCATCAAATAAAATGATGTGCATGGCACTGGAATAATCTTCTACGTTAAAAATGCCTACCCCCTCCTCCCTTTGTCTGGTTTCATCATACAACTCGTATTATCCAATGTAAGCTGATTAAGCAAATTAATCTCGTCCCTGATGAGATTAGTAACAAACTTCTGCTTAGCAGAGTGAATTTTGTAGATATCTTCCATCACTGCTTTCCCATAAACATTTGTTAAAGGGGGGGGGGTTAAAAGTAATTTTTCTCTTAAGGGGTGTGGCAGCGTTAATCCTACCAATTTGTTCACTATTGTCTTTATATCTGAAAACAATATTAAAATTAAATTTCCTCATGAATAATTTCAGCTCAAACAAGCTATCTGCTATATCCACATGTATTTTAGGCACAAATTTAAATCCTTTCAAAAACGAGAAAACATTCTCTAGTTATAATTCTGTCTGTACAATTATAAATATTAAAACCTTCAAAGGTGTTGACAATTTTACCATCCACAGGGGTTATTTCCTGTTCTTTCCCCTCCCTTGATTCAAATAACCTTTCTGGGTTTGTACAGTAAAATTCGAGTAGGAGTTCTTCCTCTGTAGATTTCTGTTTGCTAATCTCTCAGAGCGTCTGAGAATCTGAAAACCCTGCTCATAAACTTCGTACCTATGGTCGCCAAACTCATCCAGCCCTCTTCCCCATAATTATTACCTCCTGTCCCATTGTTATCTACACTACTAGTAAACATTTTTTTATTATCGTTTTTACTATTGTTATCATAATGGAGGGGGGTAACAAACGGGAAACTAAGCAAACTGTTTTTTTTCTGTATATTGATTAAGATCCCTTTCCAATTTCAGTTTTCTTTTTAAAAAAGGCAGTTACATCTATCAATTTTAACAAAAATCTCATCATACAACCCTTTGTATTCATTAAAAAGCAAGTCTGATAAAATTTTCTTATGCATATTTTCTGCCTCTTGGCATAGTGCATCTTTCACTGTAATGCACAACTTTCTTTAAAAGTTCAATACCACACTTACCAAATAAATAAATAAATAAAAGCATTAATCATTTCCTCTTCTTATATTAAACTAAAGGTAAATTTAAACATACGTAACCTTTACAGTATAATTTTAAATTTAATAAGTGGTGCAGTACAATTTTAAATTTAATACATTCTTTTAAATATAAAATCTCAATTTGTAAACTCTTAAATTTCATTAACCGCGTTTCAAAGCAAAATATCATGTCTTTCAATTAAGGAAAAGTGCTGTCATTACTATCATGAGTGTTGTCCATAGCAGATCCTTCTTTTAAATTAAATTGGAAATTCTTTTCCATAATATTTTTAAATGCAAAACCACTGCCTCTTTAAGATGCATTCGAATCCACCCCACAACAAAAATCAGTTTAATTATGAACCTGAGTGCCAGACCGTGTAAAAATACTCAGTCTAATGTCTAAACTAAGACTTAGGCTAGTACCTGTCACTTCATTGTAGGCTCGTCTCTGTCCACTGCTTTCAGAATCCATTTAGGAAGCTCTGTGGCTAGTACTGATGTTCTTCCTAACACTGGAATCAAGCACACCACCATCAACACGCTTCTCCTCATGACCCACTTCCTTTCCTTCTAGTGCATTCGTCACCATGCATGTGGGATAGCTGTCAACCTGTTGAGCAACTCCAGCTGCACACGAACTCAAGATGTTATCTACTTCACAGCTAGATGGGGAAAATGAATCACCACCTCTCCTTTTAGCCACTCGACCATCCATGTGAGAAAACTCAGTGAGCCTAGTCAGATCACCTTTTAAGGAAGTGACAGCTTCCTTCAATTGCATAATCTCAAAAGTGTTTGCCAGAGTGGAAGAAAGACCAAACTGGTCCAACGTATCCATCTTTGCCCTCTCCACCGAAGGAAAACCAAACAGTAACAGGTCCAGTGCATTAAGAACTCATAATCAAGAAATAACTTTGTGGACTGTTTCAAGGTGTCCATTGTTACTGGCCCGTACAAGACCTCCTCAATCTTTGGGCTGAAAGTTAAAGACACCATGACCAGGAGCAAGCAGGATGGGAAGACGTGTGCTGTTGGAGTGCATTTTGCTACCCCCAATGGACCATTTCCAGGTATCAGAAAGGGGTAAATGCCTCTTTTTTCAAAAAGCACAGCAGCCTTTTCAAGATGTTCTTGTGGAAGGTTCCCCCTGCGGTGGGAGGTAACAAGAAAGGGACACAGCCCAAGAAACAGAGGCAGTCTACATAAAACGAAGTTATGTACTCACCATAATGTTCCATGTTTGTTGTCCTTGATCTCACCTTCCTTCTTGCTGTTTGGGTTCGGAGCCGATCCTCTGCTCTGACTCAACCGTATACTATAGCTTGAGAGCTTTTACTGGCTCGAGGCTAGACCCTATCCCAGAGTGCCTAGCGGTAGTTACCCAGATCTCGTTTGTGATAACCAAGAACTAGACCATACAAACAGACCAGAGCATAGCTCTCAATCGTCCCGAAATAACCAGGAGCACCCGTTTTAGAGCTTCAATAAGGTTGCGTTCCCAAGTGCCCGATTTGGGTGCAACTTCACCCGAGATCTGCAGTAAAGCACGCTCTGTTCTGGCTGTAGAGGTCTCAGCCAGAGTACTGCTTTACTGCATCTGTTTTGCATGCAGCTAGCATGCTTCATTTCCTGTATTATGCGGAAGCGGCTGCAGCAGACCTGGTATGGATGAAGTGCTCAATTAGGTCTGCGCAGTCCACATATCAAGGCAGAATCATCGGCATGGAAGTTAACATCCTGTGGAGATAGCTAGTGTTGACAGAAGATCTGCGCGTAGTCAAAACTCAAGAATAATCTATCGAGTTTGAGGGAATGGGAGAGTCATGGCCATCATCTGGAATTAGGTTTGCTGATCCGATCATCTATCTTTTTGCGAGGGGGAAGGAAATTGTAGCTCCGACCACCAGCCTTGTCGTGGTTCGTGTTGAGTGCTGTGGAATTAAGTCTTCCCAAGTGGACTGAAGTTCATAGTGGAGTTAGTCGTGAGAATAGGATTTTATTTCAGTTTTGCTACAGTACAGCCTACAGGTAAGTGAACTGCTCTAAAACGTAAGCTGCTGTTGCTCTGTTAAAAAAAAAATGCGGGTTTATGTGCAAGGGTGGTTATGGCAATATAATTGTTTTTGCTGTCTTTTTCTTGAGGTGGTCATGGGGAGATTATGGCAGTATAATTGTTTTTGCTGTCTTTTTTCCTGAGATGGTCATACAGATACAGCACATTGTGAAACTTCTTTTGCTGTTTTTTTTCCTGAATTTTAATTGTTTATGCTGTCTTTTTCCTGAGATGGTCATGGGGGGGGTTAAGGCAGTACAATTGTTTTGTTGTCTTTTTCCTCAGATGGTCATACAGCACATTGTGAAACTCCTTCCTAGGTCCAATAGTGATGGTATATGCTGCCACATATTTGCATTCCACTTTCCCTTCCTCTGATTGATGCATGTGCATTTCTTCAAATTTTAAAATGCATTTCCTGAGATAAGATTGCAGCATTTATAAAATGTAACTATGGCCTTCCTTTTAGTGGACCTAATGCACTGAAGGAATTTTTATATTTGGACTAAAATACTTCATCCCAAAAACTTTTCAATCTAATTTTGCTTGCACTGTGGTACAATATTTAGTTGCAATCACATGTATGTGTCTTGTTTTATATTACAACTGTTTAATCTGAGCACTGCTCATTTCTGTTTGATATGTTGAACTTCGTTATACATGGAACACACATTTCAGTTAAATTGTTCATTACAATTGTTTAAACAATTTCCTTCAATGCCCTTTTACTTAAGGAGCTGTACCATTTAGATGAAGATGACCGTTAGTGATTTCAGTATAGTTTGTATTCTGAAATTATGGATACAGCAGATGTGCCCCATTGTAGGTAAGAAGCGAGTTATTGATTCCTTTAATAAAGATGTATATGTAGTGGAGATTTAAGGCAGCATAGTGGTACAGCGAATAGTGTTGCTGCCTTACAGCAAGAGGTTCCCCGGTTTGATTCTTGGCTAGGGCACCTTCTGTGCAGACTCTGCATATCATCAATGTGTTCACATGGATTTATGCAGGTTTCTTCCAAAAGGCATACAGTAGGTGGATTGAGCACTCTAAATCGACCACATGTGCGAGTGTGTTTGCATGAAAGCATGGTGTGGAAGAATTACTGTGGCAGGGCTAGCCTCCAGTGGTGTAAAACAGGCTCATTACCAAGAGACTGCCCATGCTATGGAATAGACTTCCCATCCATGTGAAACAGAGCACTTCACTGGCCCTCCAAGAGAAATCTTGATGAGTGGATGGGAAATAGAAAATTCACCCCAGGGATCACTCCAGCGGCTCTACTCGACAGAGGCACTGGGAACTAAGGTCGGGTGGCACGATGCCAGGGTAATCCTATGGGCTAGGCTTGTAAAGGCTCCAGGACCATTAGCATAGTACCCACCCATGAACCTAGAGTGACCAAGCATTTTTTTTAGAGGTTGTACCTTATTTTAGTTTTTCTGCACAGACATGGCTGTACTCTCAAGTGATTTGATTTTTATTTAGTACAACGCTGTCTTTCTGCCACTCTCCCTTCCACTACACCGGGTCAGCCTGCAATGGCCATTCATTTCAGCCTGGTTGTTTTGTTCTTCCAAATATTGTGATATGTGATTTAACCTGGAATAATGGGGTTGCAGTCAGGATTTGTTTTCTCGGTACTATAGAGCTCACATTACAATTATTCTCTCTTGTGTTTAACGTATTTAACAATCTTTATGTTTCCTAGGATTTATGATTTACTGCTGTAAAAACATTTTAAAATTTGTGGTTCATAGTTAACTACTGGCTAAGTAGTACTCTGCTTAACTAAACAAAATGAAATAAGTTAATATATAAAGTTTCCATTAATATTTATAAATATTGCACTGACTTATTTATCTGGGGAAAAAAAGTGGAGTGCTGTCTTTCAGTGTGTGTGTGTGAACAACTTCTGGGTGGTAATTTTTCTTTACCTATTAAATATCATTGTTGGGAAAGAGAAGTAGCACATTTTAAACATTTTTTTGGAATATGCATATCATTTCTTGACGTCTTGCTAGATTTTCTTCAAATTTAGATATTGCACTTTTTCTCTGTAGTGTGGCTTATACAGGGTTTGCATAATTAAGCATTTATTGCATTTTTTTGCTCAGAGTGGTTGCCTGTTACAGATGTTTTTATTTATTGTGGGTTTTATTTATCTGACAGCAGTGAAGTAATCTGAATTCTGAGTTCTGTTTGATTTAGAAGGTGCTAACATGACAAGTTAAAGATATACCTGATCATATCACTAGTGAGAAGTATTAAGTAGATGGGGGGATTCATTTTTGTTAACCATATTAGTACTGTGTAGAGACTGCCCTAGATCTTATCAGATCTGTATGATAAAATAACCACATTCTTACAGTTGTGATTTTTGAACTTTGTGCAAGCTTTGTATAATACGTTGCAAACGATTATGAATCCAAGGTAAAATAGTTAATCCCATTTATATTCCAGTCTGTGTCGCCTCACAGTTAAGACGTTGCCCGTTCGATTCTCAGTTAGAGTGTCTTCTGTGTGGCGACATGCGTGAACAGGCGTTCCTTCGTTGAAGGTTGTGTGTTGGGCCCGGCAAGCCAGCACGTAAAACTCTACTGCCAATCATTAGCGGACCGAAGTTCCGCTGTGGCGACCCCTAACCTGGAAAAGCCGAAAGACACAAACAATATTCCAGTCTGTCATTAGAATAGGGACAAAATTATCTCTCTCTCTCTCAAGTTCATTTTTCCAGCCAAGGGAACATTTTAGTGTTTTGAGTTTTATTCTGGCTTTAGTCTTTTGGTATCTATATGTTTTAGTTTTTACTTTTCAAATGTTTTGTTTTATTTTTAACTATATATGCTTAGTTTTCTGTGGTGGTTGTGGTTATCAGAAAATTTGATTATTTTTATTTTACAAATAACAATACATTGTATGATGTTTTACAGTGATGAATTGTGTCCTTTCTGAATGGCAGTTTTTTTTTCAGGTGACTCGCTTACATTGTTGCAGAAAAAATATTGCATCTTATCTAGCAGTTTTAGTGAAGAATGGATTACTAATTTGCTAGTGTCATGATGTACTTGTTGAAAAACTCTTGATCAACCACTGGTTATGGTCTCTATGTTTTAAACTTCTAAACTCTACTGACAGTGGGGCAGTGGCCGGCAAACGGGTAAAGCAAACAAAATAAGCTTTGGGACTGTTGATCGTCATGTACTATTAACAAAAGTTATACTCCTGTGACTTCTATAGCAAGGCTATTTATTGCTCCTAAAAGTTATTTCATATTGAAAAGATCTGGTCAAATCCAAAAATAATGGGGGGGGGGGGGTGACAAATTTTAGGCACTGCTCTTATAAAATGATAAAAGTTGCTGCAATAAGAATAAAAGTTACTGTGTTAACATGCATTTTCTGAAGGATATGACATATGAAACTGAAATGGTTGTCACTATTTAGTGAATTCAGTCCTTACTGATTTGCCTCAAAAATCATGAAAACCACAACTTTTAAGAGGAACAGACCAAAAATATGGGGTAAACATTTGGAAATTCTACGAAAATCTTAACAGTTGAAGTACGGACCCAGTTGCTGGCAAAACTGGTACAGTATGTTCTGAGTTGATTCACAGGAGGGCCCCTGATTTCATGCAATAAGAACTAGGTTGATGCTGTGCAGAATCGTATCTATGATTTGTCAGTTTTACAATGTGCTCCATGTCTGCACTTCCTGTGTGCGTTATGAATCATTTTCAATAATGAGCTTTCTCTTGGAAATATTATGAAACATTTGCATTAATGAACTTCCTCTTGGGTCTCTTACAAGTCATTTGCAATAAGCATTTTTAGACATGTTATGAATCATTTGCACCAATTACCTTGGGTGCATTGTGAATTATTTGCAGTGATGTCCTTTTACTTGGATCCATGATCATTTGCAGTAATGAGATTTTCCTGAATACGTTATGAATTATTTGCAATAAGTTTTTTCTTGGATGCATTTTGAGTTATTTTGAATTTTTTTTTTTTTCCGGGATGCATTACTGATTTCCAATAATGCTTACTCGCATTTTGACTATGTGCGGTGCGGTATATTACTCAGTCTTACTGAGTTGCACACACGTTTAGAGGTTCCTAGATTGCATTCTCATCTTTTATATGAATCATTCATTTTCTTCAGAAGCAAAGGCATGGCTGAATCACAGAAAAGCATGGTACAAAAGCCACAATGTAAGGTGGTGCAATGCAAAGTTTCTTGCACTGTTGTAGTGCAACAACTCAGAAGGGTAAGACATGTTTTGACTACTGTATCCCATCATACCATCTTTGTTTACTGTAAGTAAAAGTGTAGCATCACAGCACACCTAGAAATTACCTTGAAGCTTTCTAATTACACCCCCCCTTTTTTCTTCTGTGAAGATGTTGCCTCTGAAAAGAAGAAGCGAATGACCACATTCCAAAGTAGCTGGTAGGTCACCTTTGACTGGGGTAATGGAAAGCAGGCGTGGTCCACGCTATGCATTTTGCAAGACTTGTGCTACTAATAATAATGTCGGACATGGAGGGAGGAATGATTTGCAGCGGCATATGGACACTGAAAAGCACAAGATGAGCACCAAGCATTCGACTGGGAGGAAGGTGACAGAAATGTTTGCCATTCAGCAAACCAATGCTGAAATGTTGGAGGCTGAAGTAGCCTTTATGGGCCTACTTGCTGAACACAACTTGCCATTTACGACTGGGGATCATTTCCTGAAGTACATGAAGGGGTACTGCATGGATCCGGAGGTGGTACAAAAAAATGAGCGGTGGACCAATAAAGGCTGCTTGCATTTTTAAGAGATGTAATGGGGCCAAAGTATCAGCAGAATGTTGCACAAGCTTGTCAGAAAGTGCCATACTGTTTGCACCTTGACCAAAGTACAGATATGGGGGAATGACAAGTTGCTTGTGATTTTACTTGTTTTGTTTGACCATGCCACTGGTAAAAATGTAAGATTCCTTGACATGCCTGCTTGTATCAGTGGAACTGGCCAAGCCATTTATGACTGTGTAATGGAGACTCTGAGCAAGTATGACATTCCTGTGACCAACATGGTGGCTTATTCATCAGACAATGCTGCATCCATGATTGGCAAGCAGAACTCGGTGCTATCCAGATTAAAAGAGGTTAATCCACATATTTTCAATATGGGCTGCTTGTGCCACATTGCCGATTTATGTATTAAATCTGGTGTAAAGGCAATGGCTGTACCTGTAGAGGAATTGATATCGGACATTTATTGTCACTTTTCCAGCAGTGCACAGCGTCAGCAGAAGCTGAAGGAATTTGCACTGTTTGTGGATATTGAACCTCTCAAAATTATTAGATATATCCCCACTCGTTGGCTGAGTTTGGCAAAAGTCAAAAAGAATCCTTGCCTTGTGGCCCGCCCTGAGATCATACTTTTTGTCATATGAACCACAGTCTGTTAAAGTGGATCTAATAGCTGACAGACTGCACAGTCATGACATCAAGCTAGTATTCTTCTTCCTGCAGTATGTCAATGAACCATTGCATAACTTCAATATGCAAATGCAAAGCAGGGAAAGCAAATTTCTCACAGTGCATAATGAGATCCACAAAGTATTGCAGGCATATGCTAGTAGGGTACTGAAACCACCAAATGCAAGGCAGTTTTTGGGAAATGTAAGTAGTATTGATGCAATTCTTGAAGTGTAGGACAACATCTTAGAAGACGGTGAAATCTGTATTGGTCCTGATGCCGAAACATATTTGGAAGAAAATCAGGGGTACTATAGTGGAGCAGAAACAATTCAAGAGAACCAAACAATTTTACTCTGCAGTGCTATTAAAAATGAAAAAACATTTCCCTGCAAAAGATCCCCTGCTGCAGTACATGGCCAGTTTACTGGATCCAGCTATGAAACTACAGCTTTCTTCAACTGTGATAGCAGACATTGGCATTCGTCTTGGTTTTTGTAGTTCACGAGTGGAGCGATGCAAACTGATAGATGAGTTTTCAGTATATCAGACGACTGACTGGGCATATGGATGTGACATCTAATTTTTTCAAGTACTGGTCGATGGTGCTTGACAGCCATCCAGTACAAGACCTCCCAACTTTTCAAAAGCTAATGAGAAGTGTCCTCTGTTTGCCGCACTCAAACAGTGAAGTAGAACGGGCATTCAGCATGGTTCGTAAAGTAAAAACTGAGTTCAGTCACTTGGCCCAAAAACATTAAACTCTTTATTGGCAATAAAGAAGAATGAGGACAGTGACTGCTACTGTGTAAAACAGCCTAAGGACATGCTGGAAGCAGCAAGAAAAGCAACAGCAGCTTACAACAAAGAACATTCCTCCACGGCATCAGCTGCAGAAACTACCTCTGCCTGCCACGATGAAGTTGAATCAGTAGTCTGAATGTACTTGGCTCATTTCATGTATTGTTTCTGTTCCATATAAGCACTGGTTTTTAAGGGTATTTGTGAGGGGATGAGGAGGGTGAGTTGAACATGTCTAACTTCAATTTTATACAGTTTTCTGAAAAATATGAATAATCCTCTATTGTGACGTGTCAATGTATATAATTCTTTAATAAAAAAATGCTTAAAATTATGCCTTGTCTGTGTATTTGAATGAATGGGTGTTGGTGTCCATTAATGCACTTATTTAAATATGCATATCTTATGTTAATTAGGTGTCCCTGAATGTCCCTGATTTTAAGGTCCTTTGTCCCTGATTCTCTGATCTGGAGGTTGAGAGGTACGGACCAGAGGAATACTCTACTTTACATATCAGGTGACACATATATAAAGGTGTAACCCCTCCACAAGAGTAATAGAAGTAGACTGAGACTAACCATAAGGTATGGTATAAAGGAAACCCAGCCAGTATAACCAATAAAAATACGGGATTCCTCTCGATCCTCCAGGAAGGGGGAAGGAGGGCGGGACGCAAGAAGGAAGGCGAGATCAAGGACAACAAACATGGAAAGTTATGGTGAGTACATAACTTCTTTATGTTATGCTGTCCATATCTTGCCTTCATTCTTGCTGTCTGGGACAGCATCCCCAGCACCTGATTCTTGGGTGGCTCACTGGAAAAAAACTCTTCAGGACCATGGAACCAAAGGATGCCCTGTTCCGGGAAGCCACATCTACTCTGTAATGAGTGATAAAGGTATGAGGATTAGCCTATGTAGCTGCTGCACAGATCGAATACAAAAGCAGTCTGGCTTGAAAGGCAACAGAGGTAGCCAAGGGCCCTTGTGAGTGTCCTTCAATTTTCCCTGAAAGTTTATGTTTATGCAACTCGTAGACATGTTTTACAGTGTCTGAAAGCCACTTTGATAAAGTCACCTTTGAGACTGCACAACCTTTTTTATTGTCCGCAAAGGATATGAACAATTGGTCAGATTTTCTAAAGTTCTTGGTCCTGTGTAAATAGAAATGCAGCTGTCTATGAATGTCCAACTGATGGAGCTTGTACTCTGCCTTGTTGCCATGATTGGGGAAGAACACATCTACGGATTGATTCAAATTAGAGTCAGAACATACCTCGGGTAAGAATGAGGGGGTGGTTCTGAGAAAAACCCAATCCTTATGGAAAATGAAGTACGGGGGACGAATAGATAAGGCCTGTAATTCTGAAACCTTTCTAGCTGAGGTAACAGCCACCAAGAAAGGGGTCTTCCAAGTCAGAAATTTGAGCAGACAAGAAGCAGATGGTTCAAAGGGAGAAAGAATCAGAGCATCTAAAACTAAACTTAGATCCCGGGGGGGGGGGGGGTCCTCTTATTGGAGGTCTTAAGAGGGTAGCACCACTGAGGAATGCTTTGCATAACCTATGGGACATGATACTGGACCCCATTTCTCCCATATGCAAATTAGAAATGGCAGCTAACTGAACTCAGACAGTAGCTGCAGCTGCTCCTCGGTCAAAGGTTTCAGCAAGAAATTCATGAATCTTTGAATGGGAGCAGTAACGGGATCAAGCTGATATTTGTCTGCCCAACAAGAGAACCTCTTCTATTTACTAGCATAAAGTTTCCTAGTAGTGGGCTTATGGGAAGAAATCAAAATGTGTTGAACTGCCGGAGAAACACTGGGAAGCCTGACTAAGACTGGAAGTGGAGAAACCAAGCTGTGAGCTTGACAGTTTGAAGAAGGATGGTGAGCCCCTGACTAATGCATCAGAAGATCTGGGACTGGGTCCAGGATCCAAGGCTCCCCACGCAGGTGAAGCCAAAGGAATGGGAACCATATCTGATGAGGCCAGTAAGGGGCAATGAGGATTAGCTTGCAACCCAATGACTGCGCTTTCTGAAGAACCTTGGGGATCAGGGGAAAAGGTGGAAAGGCATAAAAAGCAGTCCCGGGGGCTAATCGTGAACAAGTGCGTCCCTGGGTGACTGCCCCGGTGGTGGGACTAGGGCAAAGTAGCTGCTGCATTTGTTGTTGGGGGGGGGGTGGCAAACAGACGCAGCATGGCTGGCCCCATCTGCGAAAAATCAAGTCCGCAACTTCCTGTTTCAGGGACCACTCGTGAGGCATCAGTATAGCCCGGCTGAGTTTGTCCACTGTCACGCTGGATTTCCCTGGGATGTGCGTTGAAACCAGAAAGTGTTGGGAAGACTTTGCCCATTACCAAAGTAGTAGAGCCTCTCGACAAAAGGGGTAAGATCTGGTTCCACCCCATTTGTTGATGTACCATACTACCAACATATTGTCCGTCTGAATTGCTATAGACCGTGTAGGTAGACAGTCCT